>NW_010125771.1:17020-58078 GCF_000699245.1 Pterocles gutturalis | reverse complement strand
TGGCCCCATGGACTTCTGTGTGTCCAGGTAGCATAGCAGGTCGTTAACTGCTTCCTCCTGGATTGTGGGAAGTTTATTCTGTTCTATGTTCCTGTCCATCAGCTCAGGGAGTTGAATACCCTGAGGATAACTGGTCTGACTGAGGCAAAGAAGGCATTAAACACCTCAGCCTTTTCCTGGTTCTTGGTGATAATGTTCCCTCCTGCATCTAACAAGGGATGGAGGTTCTCCAAAGCTCTCCTTTTGTTGTTAATGTATTTATGTATACTAATGTATATTAAAACATTTTTTATTATCTCTTACCACTGCAGCCAGGTTGAGTTCCAGTTGGGCTTTTGCCTTCCTAATTTTAACTCTGCATGACCTTACAAGATCCCTGTACCTGACATGCTTTCCCTGGGAGGCAATTCCAAGTGATGAGGGGATCCTTAACATGATGAACCAGTGTATTGGGCTCCCTGTTTTCTTGTGGAACTTGTTGTGGCCATAACTTTGTTCATGCCCACAGCTGAAGTATACAATTGAAACAACTCTTGGTTATCTACCAGTTTTCTTTGCTTTGTGAAATTTTTATAAGCTTCTGCTATAACACCATTGACTGAAACAAAAATGCACTTGCAGAGTATAAAGCTTTTGCTTTTATGAAGCCTTATGCTATTGCCTGTAAAATAAAGAACTCATCAAGACAAGTTTATATGCAGTCTTAACTCTTCCATTGTGTATATCTGTTATACAAAGCCACGCTTTTTGGGAGAGATAGCATCTTTTATTAGCTAGCTGATACAGTTTTAAAAAGTCATATAAGCTCACACAGCCCCTTCATCAAGACAGAAACACCAAGCTCCATGCCAAGATGCTGGAAATCATATGTACCTACATCACTCTTTCTGTTGCCACATGGACAGTAATATGTCTTGTGCTGGATTGTAACTTGCTCCAAATAAAAAGTAAAATTTTATCCCACAATAACTTTTTGGAATAAAGCAGTACAGAAGTGAAGTGCATTAGGCATTCTCTTCTATATTGTTAGTATCTTCTTCCAAATGTGAAACACCTAAATCACAGATCACATATCTGTCCATGGTTCAGTTTGTCAATACACATAACAAAGAAAAGGAACTATTTACTGAGAAAACAATGACCTCTTCAGACTAGCAAGACACAATCTATCCCGGTAGCCACAGAGAGGGGAAGATACTCAGCACTGTACAGGTTTGATATTAAAAATATTACACCATGATTTTTCTGGGAAAGGAAGAAAGAGCCTTTCTCAAACTGGAATTAAGACTGTACATAAGTGTTTACTAGACTAAAATATCCTTTGAACCTGTATTTTAAAAAAAGTCAAGAAAATGTGGAGGTATATTGTAGGAGTGAAACTGTCTTCCACTCCTTGTAACAGGCAGTACAAAATTATGCAAGAGAAAATCTCTTACTCAGTCTATAATTTCTAAAAGAAAAGTTCAGTATAGATTACATATTAATGGATCTCAGTCCCACCAACAGATTTAACAGATGAAGTGTCTGTGCCCCTCTCCTATTGTTACTGAAGAGGCAGGCAGGTAGGCAGACAGGGAATATTGAGAGAGACATGAAAGAAAAGGGGCAATGTTCTATCTGGCATAACCTTGGCCTCAACATGCTGAATCTCCTCTAGCTGGGGAGAGGCTTTGGGAGTGGTTCTTCACCATAAACCATCTGTAAACAGCTGTTCTGTGCCTAAAGCAGGCAGTTGTTCCTCCAGCTCCTGTTGTAACTTGTGTGAACTCTCCTGCAAAGCTCATTAAGGCATTTGGTTGAGGTGGTAAATTGAAAGAAACTTCCATCGTTTATTGGAAGCCGTAGTTGTAAGCCTGAAATTAAGGGCTTGGAGGGATTATAGAAAGTCTTGCACCTGCTTGAAAAAATCTATTAGTCCATTAGGAAAGGCTGCAAAGATTGCTATTGCAGCTAGTTTTCTTGTATAACTCATAAAAATTATCTGTCAAATCCCAAACTCTTCACCCAGACAAACTCCTGCTGAGAAAATGGAATTTTGGCTGAGGAAGGACTGGATAAGGTCTTCTGCAGTTAACCCTGTGAACCTGGCACTGAAGAACTCATTGTCATGATATTCTGATTGAATCTGACAAGGTGGAAAGAGCCACAGAGATTATAGATTTTTACAGGTTGGTCCATGAGCATTTGTTCAGCCTGGGAATTCACTGGTCACCAAATATTTACAATATATACGGCACTCTGGTCAAATTTGTGTTTGCCCTCCAGACACCTATAATTTGTGCATCGTTATTTTCCATCATTTGTGTGCTAGGTAAAGATACAAATGTTTTCTTTGGTAACTATCAACTTTTTTTCAATTTGTGGTTCTCCTAAAAACAGAACACCATTGACAATAATGTTGCTTTCCTTAGCTGTCTTTTATGGATCCCTCAGAGGCATCCCTTAAGAGTTTCTGGATCATCTAGCTGAAATCCATTGCTAGCTTAAATTATTTCCTTTTAAGTGCTGAAGCTGTTGACACATGTAGTCCAGAGGCTAAGTAATTTTTTTAAATTTTGACAGCCAAAGGGTTCTTACTTGCCCTCTGACAGGAAGGTTTCCTGTGGGCCTACTCCTGTAATGGAGTACTACAAGATAAATAAGAATATTGTCATGCAACTTCAAATTACTGGTCTTTCTTATCAACACTGCGTGCACAAGATAAGTTCCAGCTGCGTTGTCTTGGAGGAGTGCAGGACCTTGAAAGTGTCCTGACCTGGATTTGACTGGTATTGGGCAAACTCCCATTATTATCCTCACAAATGAATTACACAGACTGTGTTTACCCTCTGTTGGAGGCACAGCACTGTGTGTTATTGTTATGTCTAATGCCACCATTAGCTCAGGGCAGAACCAGACAAAAATAAATTGGCTGAGATTAACCTAACACACTTCAACTTCACAGGCCCACTTGAGTGCCAGAAGTAGTAAACGGTGAAAGAAAGTCTATCTAACAGTTTTGGATGTAGAAAATTCAGCTTAAGTGTTCTAAGAGGGCTCAGTTTCTGTTTCACCCATAAAAGAGGTGTCTTGGTCAGGTTCCAATTCAGTTAACTGCATGAAGTCCAATTCTTCCTTAAGACATGAACAAGCAGATACTACTTTTATGATCTAATATAATTGCAATGGGCATAATATAAAATGTGAACAGTGACCTCTCTGAGACCTGAAAACATGAATCTGAGTCATGACTCTGAGATCTATTTACCTTTTCTGTGCATTTTGAAGGAGTCAGGCTAATGTCCACACTGATCCAGTGCTGTTGAGGACAGCAATAATGCTGCTATGTGTCAGTTAAAACATAGTCACACCATTCTCTTTTAGTGGCACTTAAAATGAAGTGTGAATATTTCAGAATAGAAGGCCCAAGATTATACTTAGCAACCCAAATGAGTGGCTTGATTTTCAAAAGAATTGGACATTTGAAAGTTCTCGTTCAGCTGTTGCTATTAAGCATCCTAGAAAACTGAGCTGCCAATTTGTATACAGGTACACATGCAATATACAGATGATCATGTCTATGTGCATGCACCCATCATTCTCTGTTCTTCCTGTCTTCACTCAGCAGAAATTATACATCAGAGAAAATGCAAGAGAAAGCATGAATTCAATAAATGGCAGGATGGGAAGGATCAGAATTTATAGCTCTGCATAACACAGATAGACAGTCTGGATACCTGCATGCCCCATACTTTATTAGGTTGATGGACAGTAAAGAACTAAGTGTATTCTAGTGCAAGAAAATTTGAATTTGCTCATTCCCATGGATCTTGCATATATTGCCTGTTCTCTCTCTTTGAATTGTACATGACACTGAGTTTGCAAAATTCCTCTAGGAGTTGATTTTATAACAAGACCTTCCTCCATACACAAGAGATTACCAGAGTGGGATTGCTCCTATTTTAAAACATCATTGATGCAGGCATCTACCTGTGAGCAAGGTGTCTATGTACCCAGAACAGTCTGTGAAGTCCTGTTCAATTCATTCAGTAGATTGTAGCAAGCAAGCAGGCTGACCAAAGACAGGTGTGTGCTTTAGGATCAGATGGATCAATTTGTGGTCTGGAATGACTAGGCAGACACACACACAACACAGATATCTAAAATGAAACAAGACATGCATCACCTCCAAGGTTTCCCAACTTGACCATAGTCCCATCTCATTCAGCTGTCAGGAAACTTTGTGAAGTCAGCCATGTTCTTCTTCCTGAAATCTTGTTTTCTCTTGACTTCTGTGGCTCTTTCCTCTCATGTTTCTCTTCGTGAGTCTCTGACATTCTTACAGTCTGACCCCCTTGCCTGACCTTCCACGGTACTCATGGGGCACTGTCACAGGTCCCATTCTGTTGTCCTTTGCTAATATATTTCTCAGTTGTCTTGCTTGCAAATACAAGCCTAAGAATCATCTGGGTTGTAGACAAATAATAATTTTACCCCTTTAGCCTATAACTGTCTCATTCTAGCCAAACCAAAAGTTCAGCAAGTTTTTCCCAGTGAACATCATCTTCAGTTCAAGCTGTCTCTGGGCCCTCACATTCAAGTCCTGATAAATGGCAAGGATATTCTTTTTAACAGCATATAGTATAACTGAGCCCTGACCCATGATACATATACCTATATAAATAACATCACTTTTCACTGCGTATAGCAGCAAGCAGTGAGAACTCAGTCCTGATCCCCTCTTTTTTTCAATACAAAGGATAGGCCCATTAAAATAACAGAAGACCAGTTTTTCTTATCATGCCTTTGCCAAGAATGAACTTTGTAGGGAGAAGTGTTACATTACATTACAGGAGTGTAACACAAAGTGTTACGTTACTGGCTACTCCACACAAAAATTAGGCAGCCTGCAGAAAGATGCAGAGCATGTAAAAAGGCTGCTGTGCACACCAGAGTGTGTTTTCTAAAGCAACAAATTTTGGATATAGATGACAGAATTCACCCTCATTTTAATGTGCTATGCTTCTGTGTTCTTGTCTCATGTAAATTTTCACATTCTTTCTTGGGGGCTTTAGAAAAAAATAATTAATCCCCTACCAGATCTGAATGTATTCTTCTCACTCTGAGCTCTCCCTCTTGAGTCCAGCATGTTTTGAAGGGCGCTTTAACAACAAAACCGTGTTGTTTCACATCTACAGCTGAGGAGGAAAAAAGGTGTTAAAATACTTCATTTGGAATGTCCTGAGTCCCTCACTCTTAATTCTGCTTTCTCTTTAATATTCTCCTTCTAAAGCCTGTTCTCATCAATATGCTGCTGTGAAATGGCTGATGACTGGGAAACAGTACATATTTCTCCAAATTTTTTCCATTTCCCGGCTGCCATTAATTAATGTTCCTGGTATAAATGCTCAGACCAATGGTGGATGGGGAGGGGAAATGATAGAGTATGTTAGCCCCCTGTGAAAATTACTTATGCTAATACAGTAGGAGTGAGAGCAGCTGTATCAGGTTATTATACCAGAGGACATACTGGCAAAACTATGCAATCTTTCTTCTGTGGTGCCATATAACGCTTTGAATGTGTACTTTGTATAAGTCTCGCTGAAAAGGTCAAGTTTCTGTACTATTCTTTATAAAATGCCCCTCCGAACACTATCACTCCTCATTTGAAATTTTACTGGAATCCTGTTAGCTTGATGATTAATGTAAGCTCTCCCAAACACTCTTGCAAATGCACCAAATTAAGACATGTGACATGGTAACTTCACGGTGCAACCCGCAGGTTCTGACAGGCTTCCCTCTACTGCCACTAGCACTTTGCATCTTTATTACCTAATGTTTCTCAGCCACTTCTTTGTCCTTGATGAAAAATGAAAAGCAAAGAATTATTGACCAATGAGCTTTCCAATAAAGGTAGTTGGAAGAAGGTTTTATTCTATTATCTCTCTGCTAATGATATCCCATATTTTTCATATACCTTTATTACTCATTTGATATATACAGTGCCCTAATCATTGCTCTAGTAATTTACTTCATATCTGTATCACAAGTAAATTATTTCTGTAGTACTATTGTAAACATACTTATTTTCACTCATGCCTATTTTCATTTATGCCTATTTTAACTTCAGAAATGTTAAATTACAGGATTGAGTAGTCAGTGTGTCTATTTTAAATCAGAGACAGTTAATATGTGTAAATAAATTTATTGGAACTGGGGACAATGTTTTCCTACAAAAATATTAGTAAAATTAGAAGGAGAGGCAAAATTAATTTCTGAATTAGCTACTTCCAAGCAAAGCAGTTTAAAACAGACACAAAAGCCGTGAAATTCAGTGGGCATAGAAGTGGAAGGCCTTCAGTGACATGCAGTGATTTACCGATGCTGTGGATCACACCGTCCTTGACCACCAGGAAAGGACAAATGCTGTCAACAGTGCCTGGCAATACAATCGGGCCATCTGCTTGTGCACGTCAGCTGCAGGAGGACTGCTGCAAGGCATCTAATTTGCTCAGCATTGAGGTAACACATCAACACCTGTCCAATACAGGCCTGCAGCCACACCTCATGCACCACTGGGTGCATTTCCTGCCCTTTGTTCAGAAGGTGCCGGTGTGAGCATGGGTACGGGATATACTAAAGCAGGTGCTTCTCAGGGTTCGCTCCTCCCTGCATCAGTGCATGCTTTGCCAGGCCAAGCATCACTCCACGAGGTCGCACACTGGGCATCCTCTCCCAGTCCTTAACTAGAGGTGTTAGGAAATACTACAGGTGCAGTGAGAACAGTTGCACTCTAGGCTGGGACTATCCAGTAGTCCCTGACCATGGTCATTTAGAAATATCATGAGCTGAGCTGCAAAGAAAATATCTCACAGCAATGGGTGGAGACAGCATTTTTCAGGCTCTCCAGATCTCCTGCTTCAGCCACTGGCCCCTTCATACTGGGAGAAACACAGGAGTGTCATGAGAGTACAAGGGGAGACAGGTGGCACAGAGATTAACCTGCAAAAAAATCTTTGAGGAGAGTGGAAGATCAACTGAAAGTAAATATTGACTTAACGCCCATATAAACATATGTCTCTCCCTTCTTTTCACAACCCTAGAGGGGAGATAAGCAAGTTTGAAACAAATGTCCCTGTCAGTGCAGCTGAGGCCGCTGCCCTGGTGTCATTCAAACTCCATCATTGTTAATCATTAGCGGAGATGAAAAGGTTAGCAGGGGAGAGACAGAGAAACAGAGCTCAACCGATAAATAGCACCTGCTTCCAAGAACCACCTAATGACTGCATCTTAGAAATCAGGGAGAGGCTGTCCAAATCCATTAAGACACTTAGCATACGTATGTGTAACAGACCTGTCATTTTGGGTTAGGGAGAAAAGAGAACAAGTCTCCCAACACACTGGGAAAACACATAAAATTACAGACAGTTCAGTCAGACTGTGCAGTTCATGGCCTGTCAGCTTCTCCATTTAACCCCCATTTAAAGCTGTTTTATTATGATTCAACTGATAAATTTGCTCTGGGTTAAGTCTTATTATAGAAGATTTTGGAAAAGAGCAAGCAACCATCATTCTTTTCATTTTGAAGCCATTTTAAATTTCAATAATGAGAGAGGCTACCTATTTTACAATAATAAGGTAAGGATTAACAAAATTAGGATATGGGAAGCAATATGAAGACCTAAAGAAATGAAGCAGTACGAAAGGCGTGTATACATTTAGACTGGAGACTGCAGTTTAACAGGGAAAATAGATTTTCTTATATTGACAAGGGTGATGGTGAAGACAAAAAGTGAGCATGGATTAAAACTATCATACACAAACAAGGAAGTTGGGATTGTTTTTTTCCCCTGCTTTTTAATACATAAAACAAATTCACTTTTGGTATAGCTCTTCAGAAAATGCTGGAGCTTCTTCAGGAATTAATTTGGCCATTATGCTGCTAAGCTTGCTTAGATAAACTGTTGCACCTGTGGGCCTATCCTGGGTATCTGGGAAGTAGTGGAAACTTGAAAAGAGGTCAGGGATTTTTGCTGCACAACTCTGAAACAACTTACAAGTACTTTTTTCAGATTGGTGTACTAGAAATGGTGAATATCACCTCCTGAATGTGACCAAAAATGAGTAGTAACCCCTTTGCATGTGCTACTGGAAATGTTCTCCTTAACTCACAAAATTACTATGGGTAATTTACTGTCCTATAGGTTTCACTGTCACCTAGGTTGGTAGTGACCAAACATTGCTAAAATATGGTCACCAGTTAGCAGCCAATGTAATACACACTACCAGGCTCAGAAAGCAGACCAAAATGAAACTGCTGTGAAAATGAATTTTCCTCTAAGAACTGCTAGCACATGTCTGTGCTTTTTGAGTGTTATGCCTGCAGGACCACTGACTCCTCTGGGCAGAAACTAGGAATACTTGATCCTAAATGCATTCCCTTGTGGATCCAGAATTTACACCCAAGGCTCTCACCTCACTTGGTTCCACAAACCCATTTTAAAGGATTGTTTAGGTTCATGGAGATTATACTTGGGCATGTATACACACAGGGGTTCTGTATAGCTCTCCCCCAGGGGGGGCAGGTCAATGCTGCTGCTGGTGCTGTTTCTAAGAGCAATATAAAATCATGGATACCTCACAAAAGAACATACAAAGGAGCAGGAACTGTCAAAGAGCAGTGACAGATAAATAGTGCTTCTATTCCTGTCACCAGTCTTTGGAAAACAGAGGTGAAACATATGATGTGACAGCTTAGTGATGCCGCTCGACTTGAAAAGCAACTGGACTTTTTATTTAAGGACACAAAAAGCTCTTAGTTTAAGGAATGTATGGTATAAAGCAAGGTGCTGAGGACTTTTTTCCTACATAATGCTTGGTAGGAAAGACTCAGATTGGGCTAAATTTGCATAATGTAAATTTATTTACATTGTGCTTGAATGTAAACTGTTACAGCTGTTAGTAGAAAATCACTACCACCATCTGTTCCCTATGGTATGCTTTCGGTTTCCTTTTTCGAGTTTGTTGGGGTTCGTCTGCTTTCTGTGTTGTTACTCACTTTTCAAAAGCTACCTATTTTCTCCAGCATAATTTTTTCAGTCTTCCTCTTCTTCAATGAAGTCTGTGGCTAGCCTAGAGTTTTGATTCTTTCATTCTCTCATCTACTGAGTCTCTCTTTCCCCTGCATTGTCTTTTCTGCTCTCTTTTCCATCCCTTTTCCTTCCAGCTAACACAGTAACACCAGTCCACAACCAATCCATAGTTCCTATGGAGTGGATATCCTCTCCCTTCCCTCTGTTGTTCTTCAATCAGGACAGAGTCTCTTGTTTAGTGAAATTGACTTTTTTAGTGTTCTGACAAAATCACTAGAATTTTTGCCCTTACATGGAGCTAGGACTGGGCCATCCCTAATGGACCCTGACAGTAGCTGCCCACTGCATCTCCAAATGGGATGTAAGCATTTTTTATTCCTGGATTATTTTCCTTCCATTTGATTTGAAGCCATTGGTGATCCACAAAAGAGGGCCAGCAGGGTGAGGGTGACTGCAGATCCTCAGGGACAGCAATCATTCATGCAGTAGATTAAGTGCTGTATTTCAGCTGCAGCATGGTGGAGAGGATCAAAGGTGCGCACAGATAGCTCTGGAGGATGATTTTCTGTGTTGTGAAAAACATTGTTAGGGACTTGCTCTCAAATAATTCCACAAATATCAGATGGCCAGTACTTATATTTGCTTATCTTTGTGCTCTGTGAGCTCTGTGAAAGCTCTTTCCTGCAGAGAAAAATTAACATTCTGCACCAGAATGTCCTGGTACTGAGAAGTGTCAACAAATGAAGCAGAAGTGAGATGGTCTAGAAACTGCTCCACAAGTGGTCTGCATTGACTCTGCTGCTTTATGTTGCCAAAATAAAAGTGGTTTACTAAGCACTTTCTTCCTGTCTGCATCTTGCAGCTCTCAAGCATTGCTTCTCTGTGTGTCTGCGATACAAGAGTGATAAAAGGCAATGTCACCGCATCTTCTTCCTTAATTATTTCTTCCTGTGATATGCCATCCAGGAATCACTGTGAGGGAAGTAAATGGGATCAAGTACATCAAATCAGAGGGCCATTGTAGTATTAACTATCTCTTTTCCTCGTAGAGTTCTTGGCTGGCTTGAGTTTGCTAGAAGCAGCTCTTGAAATGCAGCAGCAACCAAAGTTTATGATAGTGGATCATACTAATGCTGCCTTTTTTTCCCCAAGGATAACAATAACTCTTATTTCTTCATGAAGTTGGTAGTGTTTCTAACTATTCAGAATGTTAACACTAAAAACATCATGTAACAATCACAAGACAAAAAACCCATCATGCTATGACATATTATAACAGATTGTGATTTCATGTACACAGAATCAATATCTTTAAATCTATAAAATCACAACAAGCACTCTCTTAACTGTTATCCTCAGTAAAACTACAGTACATCATTTCTCTTTCCAACCATTAAATTAGTTTCCCAGAACTCTCCATATCCAACACTCTGTAGGGGAGCTCAGTATATAATTTAGCAATTCCACATTTGCAGTGAAGAAAAGAGTGAGGTTTTGCACAAAAAAAAACAAAAACAGAAACAAAAACAAAAAAACATGATACATGTTTACTCAGACTGAAGGACTCACTTCCCAAGTTACATCAAGGTACCATCACAACATGGTGCACTCTACCAGGAATTTGGCATTAGGCTGGAACAGCTTCAGTAATAATAACAACTTCTTCACAGTGGACCCAGTCAGAATCATCGCCACAGTGCTAGGCGGACTGCATGTACATATCAACAGCTGCCTCAAGCTGGACTCAGACGCACCAGAACTGGTGCTGGCATGAGGAGAAGAAATGTCAGGTCAGGGCACTATCCAGGAAACTGAACTTGCCCTTTATCTAGTTTATGTGCCGACAGGGACCATGCATATGTTAAGCTAGCTACTGTGCAATAGCAACAGTGGTAAGAAATGCCTCTTTCCATCTTTAAGCCAAAAAAACTGTGTCATTTCCTCTTGGACCAGAGCCTTCCTACCATGATTCATGCTCAGCTCTGCTTGGTTACGACAACCCACTGCACCTTGAGCTACACAGATGCAGAATAAAAAGCTAAAGAAACAGACACATTCATAGGAATCCTGACTGAGGAATGCCTTCCTCTGCGAGACCAGAGTGAGACTCATCCCTGTACACTGAAAGTGTAATTTTAAACACTCTTGGCAACAGCCCAGCCCGTTTTTCTTGAGCATATTATAACTGAACTATGGAAAAAGTCAGGGGAGGTCATTTATGTCAGCAACCAAGTCATTCACAGAATGGTTGAACATATTTAATATTACTCTCATGTTTACATCCATTGTCTGGATACTCCAGTGAGAATAGTGCAGACAGACAAAAGAAATCTGTTCATCACGGACTTCCAAACGAGGAAGCTTGCATTGCTTACATAGCTTCTAGACCTTAAGGTGCACTTTGTTCCGTAAACAATGAATTCAGTTAAGAAATGGCATTTTGGATTCTTCTTTCTTTGGCTCATCTAATGGATCTGAGTCCAGTCAAGTGTCTCTCCAGACTGGAGAAATATGAATTTTATCAGCTCCATTAATCGTTACCAGCTTTCCTCACTTGACTTCAGAGTCACCCAATTTCAATTCTTTGGACATGAATCAATTCAGCAACAATGTGAAATAAAGGGTGGAGGATTTTTCTGATGCAGTGCCTGGCTGTGGAGCAGGGTTAGTCATCTTGAACCTGACAAAAGACTTAACAAGAAAGCTGAAGTAACGTCCAATCATTCAGAGGAGAACATTGAGTACAGCCTACTCCAAAACAAGCAATGTCTTCCAGGCAAACTGATCACACTTCCTGTCATCTTCATGTAGTATCAATGATGTCCATAATTTGAATGAGATCAAATGATGAATTGAGTAGCATAAAGCATTCTTTATAGCATGATGTTGTGGTTTTGTGTGGTGGGTTTGTCTGGTAGCAGGGAGGCGCCACAGTAATGGCCCCTCTAAGTAGCTGCTAAAGGCTTCCCCTGAGTCCAGGTCTGCTGGTAGCAAAGGAGGGGCTGCAGTGCTGGTTGCTGTAAGTGACTGCTAAGGGTTCACCCCCACCCCATCTCCAAGGTTTCAGTACCCGGGGGGGCGGGGGGTTGGGGAAGGAGTACCACTGAGCTGGCCGCTCTGAGAAACTGGTGGAAGTTCCCCCAGCCCCAGGCTGGACCCGCGCCTGGCCAGGGCTGAGGCAATCAGCGCCTCTTCGAGTGACATGTTTAAGAGGGGGCACACAAGATGGGGGTAGGCACGGCCCCAGGCAGGGCCCAGCCCAAGCCACCTGCTCGGCTTCTGCCATAGACCAGGCCTCCGCCATGGCTCGCCGAGAGTCAGTTTTCTCAGGAGTCAATGAAAGAACCTGCAGCAGAGAGAGAAGTAGAATCTGAGAGAGACAACTACGCAGACGTGCTGGTCAGTGAAGAGAAAACAAGAGGAAAGAGGTGTCTCAGAACAGAAATTGCCCTGCAGTGTGGAGACCATGAGAAGCTGAAGTAGCTGTGCCTGTGAATTTTGGAGAAAACCCACACCGAGGAATCATCGGGGGACTGTGACCCTGTGTAGGAAGGACTCACGTTGGAGCAGTTTGAGAAGGACTCTCCCGTGAGAAGGGACTCCACGCTGGAGCTGGGAAAGACTGTGAGGAGCCCTCCCCTGAGGAGGAAGGAGCGGCGAACTGACTGCACCCCCCACTCCCTGCACCCCTGTGCCGCCGGGCGGGGGGAGAAGGTACAGAACAAAGCCTTTGGGCTTTGGGAAAGAAGGGAGGGGTGGGGGAGAAGTGCCTTTCTAAGATGTAGTTCTCTCTCTCATTATCTTACTTTGCTTTTGATTGAAATAGTTAATAAATTCAATTGTTTGGTTTTTTTTTTTATTCTTCCAAGTCCTGTCGGTTTCTTGCCCGTGACACTAAGTAGTGAGAAAAACCCTCCCTGTCCTTGCCTCAGCCCATGAGGTGTTTAACAAAAGACTGTCTGGTGGCCTTTTAAAGTACGACACATGAGTTTCTAGAATGACTATTACCGTGCCTCATTTGACACGGCATGTGTTTTACCTCTAACTTTTTTAATTCAGGAGCATACCCATCTCCAGTTATTGAGATCAGCCACTGGTACATGCATAAAAGCAAGTCTCTCTGGAGAAGTTCATAAGGCTTCACTGAACGTGCAGAAGGTTGGTAGAGAGCTCTTCTGACTTAGACACATAATAGAGGCAGGTAATTGTCAAACACATGTGGAATTGCTCTAGATCCAATTTCTCAACTTGCTAATAAACATTTAAAAGTTTCTCTCAGTTTGTTTAGTGCCATGTCCTTTATAAGAACAGAATTTCATAACAAAGTTCTGTTTATAATATGTGATGGAAATCTTGTTTCTATTTTATGTCAGAGCATTTTCAAAAATATGGTAACCTCAGGAGAACCTCTGTATATCAGGCAGAGCTATACCATCAAGAACACATCTGAGGCTCAGCCATGACCCTTACTGGAAGTTTTCCGTCATTTCCAGGGAAGCCTAGAAAAATGTCCCACTACATTGCCTTGTAAAACTTATAATGTCTTGAAGCTACACTAACCTGGTATAAATGGACAAATTCCCAAGGCACCTGCAGCAGTAGGTGATTAGTAGTGGATGTATTTGTATGTACATAAGAGACTCAGTGTTGTATCGTTTAAAGACATGTTTGCATTCTAAAAGGATCGTGCCTAATGTTCTCGTGCTAATACAATGCCATGCAGAACCATGCTGTCTTAATGGTGTTCATCACTGTCAGACAAACCAGTCATAATCAGAACTTAGAATTGCCTTAAAAATGTATTTTGCTCTTACTAAGTCATGCCTAATCAAATACAATGAAAGAGTAATCCTCAACCAGTACCAGTTCAGATTTGTGTGAGGTTTAACAAAGGATAGCCATTAAAATGAAGCAATTGGCTTTAAATGTTTCCAGTCATTCAGCGTGGAAAGTCTTACCAAAACATCTGACAGTGACTACCTTGATTTAATTTATTTCCTGAAATTAAAAATTATTCACGGTACTGAAAAATATGGTGATATACAACCAAGGTTGTACTAAATGAACTGTACTACACAGTTCTTAAAAAAAAATTCCATTCAAGGAATCTGTATTTAATTTAGCTAAGTAGGTTCACATCAAATTAACAAGCTGTACTACTGTCAGACCTAGGGTAAAAGTCTTCAGAATTCTTGGGTCTAGATGTACGTTCTCAAATGTCTAAACCTTTTTAAAAGAATGAGACATAGGCTCCCACCTCACTGCACTGATTGTCTAACACCTAATTTGTATGTGCTTTCCTTTCAACTCAACCCCCTGGCCCCAGGGTAAACACCTTGAGATAAATTTTTAAAAGGATCAAGCACCTAATCTCAAACCTCTAATCACCAGTTTCTGATTTTAAGCGAAACAGTGTGTATCTTCCAAAGTGCTGCCTCACTACTACTCATGCAGAAAGATACCCAAATATCAGCAGACCTGTGTTGTAAAGTGCCTTTGGTGAGTCTTAAGTAAGATGCAGCTTCAGTTTTACTGGTGCAGCTCAGGTCCAAGACCTAACACAAAGCTTTTCTTTCCTCTGACTTCATCTTACCCATTTTCTTTCCCCATTCCTGTATCTGCATCACTCTCACACAATGTCCCAATGTCAAACAGCTAATCCTGAAACAAATTTCAGGTCACAAGCTTCAGCACTGCTCTCTGACAGCCCACAGTGTACTTGTGGATCAAGGCCAACTGTATTGCTGTTGTAATAACCTTTATGAAGAAAAACAATCTTTAAGCAGAGGAGCACCATGCCTCCTACACCTTCAGTTCTTGCATTATTCTTTCTTGTCTTTCTCTTGGCTAACCTGAATCCTAGGCTTCACTGTATTTTTTCCCCTGCTCGTATTGGCAACCAAGTAGGGGGAATATCAATCATAAAGAACAGAAGTAGTCAGGAGACCCTATGATCACGGTAAATCCTGGTGAGATCTCTCTGTTGCAATAGTAAATCTCTTTTTTGAAGATGTGTGTGCTCTAGTGGCTATGAACAAGGCAAGCATAGTGGGTGTGAGATGACCATCCGGGCTATGTACAATAAGCACTTTTGCTTGCCTATTTTGAGCAATGGTTTATTAGCTGGTTACTGTCCTGAGGCTTCCTTCAGCCTGATTAGTTTTCATTCTGCAATTGTTGCTGGGGAAAAAAAAAAAAAAGGAAAAAGAAAAAGGCAAGCTCATTTTGGCACTTTCTTACTTTCTTGCCTCTCCAAGAAATTGTCCAGGCACAAATATTAAATCAACGTCATCTTTAAAGGGCTTTTTGGGGCATTTGCTACTCCATTCTTTACCTTGGCAAACAAGCATTTCCCGAGTACTCAGTTATCATCTGTCTGAACCATATTCTAGGCTCAACGGTGCCATCATTTGTGTGTAACACCATGACTGAAATGTAGGGTGTCCAGCTTCTGTTGCTTCACCACGAGTCAGCTGGTGTACCACCTCCCGCAGCACAGGGCACGCAGAATTGCTTTTTCTGCCTGATCAAGGCACCATCTGGATAAAGTCAAAACTTCTTCCCCTGTAGCAGGCTGGGAAGCAGAGAGCTCTGTACATCTTTGATTGGGTTTCATGTTACTGAGGGTGAAAAAAGTACTATCAATCTAAATATAAAATTAATATTTAGAGACACTCTTAGGATAGGTAGGGAGAGGTAATCAGCTCTTGTCAGATTGTAGAGCTGTATGCATGGTAGATTTTCCCAGAGAGTGATCTCTAAAAGAGGAGGTATCCCAGCAAAATTGCTGAGAGCTGTAAGTATTAAAGCTTCTTTACCTTTATTAGTATTCTCTCTCCAAAACCCAACTTTTACATAACTTTTAGATTTTTACATTTTGTGGAGAAGACGTATCTCTCACAGACAGGGTTTAGCATCCTACTGAAAGCACTCGTGTGTCCTAGGAGTACCATTGTTCTGAGTCCCTGGTACCTGAGGCTTATTTTGCTTTTTCTCTGCACATGGAGAAAATAGGAGCTTAAGTTTTACGTAAAATTAATATAAAAGAAGGTTTACTAATTGTAGTATATAACTACTATATATCTGTAAGGAATACTTATATTCCTTCCTCTTTTTTATTTTCTCCTTCTCTTTGTTCAAAAAGCTCCTCAAAAGCAGAGCTAGTCAAAGCAGCCTCAAAATGATAGGATGCAGGGGAAGAGAGGGAGGGGCAGTGTGGTGCTGAGGTAATAGCTTGTGCAAATGTTTTAATTTAGTCAGCATTTCCCGGAGTTTTTATTCCAAAGACACCATAGAAAATGAATTTTTTTGCTCAGGTTTTGTGTGTGGAAACTAGCTTTTTTTTCTTTGTATTTTTTAATTGGAGTTTTAAAACAGAAATGTTTCATCAGAAAATATCTTGCCAACAGTAAAATATTTCAGCTTAACTTTGTGTGGAAAGTCAAATTTCTGAGAAAGAATTATGATTTTTTGACTGACCATTCATAGCATTGATCTTCCCCTGCCAGTGAGGAACATGTCAGTGAATTATCACACAGAAGAAAATTACTTTCTTTCCTCACTGTACTAGTCACTAGGCCAGCTTGTCTCAAACAGTATGAGGGTCACCAAATTGATTTAGCCCACAGCAAGGCTGATGAATATATTGTTGACAATAGAAACACTGAAACTGAGCTAAAAAAAAATAATCTTACACATACTGAAGAAATTCAAGTCTACTGCTGCCTGAAATATGTCCTTGACTTTGAGGTTATGGGCATGTTTGTGCACAACACTGGAAATGTTGGACCTTCAAGCCTGAGCAGTTTGAATGAACTGAGTTAGGGTCATCCATTTAAAATCTGGTTTATGGCTCATAATGAAAAGGAATTACTGTAGCACTTCTCATTTAGTTCCCATCAGAAAAACTGTCATTTTACCGTTTCATGGCTCTGTCAGGTCATGTCACAGCCCTCTCCCTTCAGGTCTTTCCAGCCAAATTAATATTTTACAGCAGCCCACCCATTAGCAGTGTTATTGCCCCACCAATCATATGCACCTAAGCACTAGTCAGCTTATACATATAACTACGTAATCAGATACAACTGGCCGACAGAAACAAGAATCACATTTGAAGCCCTGAAATACTACAGTCTGGGTTAAGGGATCTGAAAAGAAATGCACACTGTATGCTTATCGCTTGTTTTCACCACAAAAGCAGTTCTGTAAGGCCAGGGTAAAGCCTTGGCTCTGTCTCGCCAACACACTGAGCAGTGCAGCTGAACAGGCACAGTTGGTATTTTTCTGCTGATTTATTGCAAAATTTCATCCTGCTGGATAGCAGCATGAAGGATTTTGACTCAGCTTGTAATTCTCCTAAGGTGCTCTGAGGTGATGGGACTAATAGGACACTGTGTACTTCAAACATACAAGATACATACAAGAAAAACATGTATACTGTAATACCATAATATCATGCTTATTCTAAAGCATGCTGCAGCCATGCAAATAGATTGCAAACAAACAAACAAACAAAAGTGGCCATTCATTATTTAGGTAACAGACAGTAAAGACCTAACCTTCACCTGTGGCTCTTTATGACGGATGATGGGCTCAGAACCATATGTGCACACATATGTCTTTACTGCCAGTAAAATGTGCCTGATTAGAAGTTAGCTGCTAATCTCTTCAGCAGGGTGTTTAGAGGCACACTGTAGGCCAGGAAGAGTAGCTGTGGAAGATATTAACAAGTAAGAAGTTGCTTGCAATGGGGAGATTAATGTGTACATTTTAGGATGAGCTAAAGTTTCTGCTCTGTCTGAACAAATCTTCTAAGTTCTTCTGAACCTCTTAACACCACTTTAAAGATTGGAGAAGAAAAACAGAAGTCACCTGTACTGGACAGCCAGCATGCTGGTGTGAACACTTCATCCCAACAGAATCCACACAGGAGCACAGGAGGAGTCAGCCAAGAGACGGTCCACTGGACTACCTTTATCCAGTTGCAGTGTTTCAGATATCATGGGCAACTCCTGAAGAGAGGCTCCCTCCTACAGCCCGAAATACCAGTCACAAAGGAGTTACCCAGTGACCCTGTGCTTTAACGCAGAGGGCTGGAAATGTCCTCATCAGTGGTTCCACATTCTGCTCACCCACCTCCCCAGGCCTCAGGCCTGGGGTGGGTGAAGCTGATTTCCTCTTTACAAGTGAAGATAGCTTCAACCCTAAGCCACAGACTGAACGGGACAAAAGAGACTCTGGCATGATCCTTCCCTTTTGGTGTTATTGAACCATCTCGGGCTTTGTTTGTTATTTGGGGGGAAAAAAGCCTCACACAGAGGTATGTCTAACATGAGCAAATGTGCCTAAGCTTGAAATAAGGTAAAGCAGCTGCCTTGTGATAATCAGTTAATAGGTTTGTTATCCTAAGCTTTGCTTTTTCTAGTTCAGTGTGGCAGACAAAATAGTAAAAATGCATGTTTGACTTCTATTTCTCCTCTAGTAATCTGCAGCTTAATTATACCATTCAGTGGTTAGCACCCTCTAATAAGACTTCAGTTCAAGAGAAGAGGATATGACAGAGCTGGATGAAGAAGATACAACTGTGAAAGTTCATAGCAGAGGAAGCCATGGAAAGTAAATGGATGTGGTTTTGATGGCAGAAGTAGCTTAAACTCCTCCCAGGAAAACACAGTAATTAAGGCTTAACGCATAACATTTATACCAAGAAAGGAAAAATGCAAGAGATTAAATAAAAACAGGCAGTGCTGCTTGACAGGAAGTAGTTTGAAGTTTAAAGGTCTTGAGATAAGCAAAGTGGCAAGAGCTAATGGACAGAAAGGGGCTCCCTGACTGCCTGGCCCCAATCTCAGAAAACAGCAGAGGCTTGCTTTTTTTCCTGGATACACTGCAGCAGCTTGAATTGGTGACCCACTTGGATGGAACAATTCACCAAGAAGACTCTGTCCCACAAGCCATCATCTACATCCTGTTATTTGGCCAAACAAACTTTTGGTTTTGACGGAAGCAAGGCTCATCCAAGCTGTCGCAGAGGACTTAGCACAAGTGGTCTGTGATGGTGCTCTGATTCATCTGAAATGTAGGCTAGGACATGGGAACTCTCCTCGTCACCTTCCTACCTGCTTGAAACAGGACAAGGAACAAGCTTACTTGGTCCTGGCCACCATCCTAGGAGGAAAAGTGCTGCAGAAATGTAAAAATCATACAAATCCAGAAAAACAGGACTAGGAAGCACCTCAGGAGATTATCTATTTCACATCCTACCGCTAGCACTGCACTACTTGCTGCCTCCAAAAATGTGACTATGAGGAAGGATTCACAGACGAGAAAAATGTTACCAAGTCCATACATACCCACTCACAGCAATGGTAAAGGAATGGGAGGCTGAATCTCATTTGCTACATATTTATTTTTGTTTTAGACTGTGTAGCTTTTGTAAGTCCAGTCTAAAAATAAAGTCAGAATGTTGGCTGATACTACAAAGAACTTGATGAAAGGACTACAGAGCACTTTTGAAGAAAGAGTGATAAAATGATCCTTTTTTCCCACTGAGATTTTCACTCTATTCTTAACTCTGTTTATTTTCCCCGCCTGAAATGTTTTAATTACTGGAGAAGCAGAGCACACTTTTGAAGGAGAAGCTGAAAAAATTACATGTGTTTCCAAAAATTTCAAATTGTACTTCTGGTTTCTGGGCAGTTTCCTTTATATCTGGGTATGGAAACAGCACAGCCTTAAAACAAAGATCCCTCAGAAAATTAATACGTAGTTTTGATCTTGTTTGTTTCTCTCATTTTTTCCTGTTATCTCAAAAGTGCTTGTTCCAAATGCAATGTTGTAAACTCTCAATAACATTTATCTTCTGTATTGAAGTTTTTTCACAAACACCTTCAGTCTGAAAAAAAAAAAAAAGAAGAAAAAAAAAAGTTGTTAGGAGCAAAGACACACTGTGTCAGAGCATCAAAGCATGCAGATCTCTTAAAAAACCAAAAATTAAGCTAGAACCTGATCACTGGTTTCTTGAGAACTCTAAAGTGAATAAAGGAAGTTTTGTGCATTTGTATCATTATTCTGGTGTTAATTTCAAAGCCATTATTGCATTTGTGTTTTTCAAGAGGTTTCTTAATGTCTGCATCTGTAATAATGTCCTAGAGTAGCTGGGGATGGGCTTTTCAAAATATTTTTTTTATTTATGAATTGGACACCTTCTGTTTACTTTTTGTTTTCTCTGGAAGCCTCCGTAAGTACGGATAAGAGAGTGGCTTATGTCATACATTTTTAAGATGTTTTCTTCTACCTTGGATGTGAAGAACTGGGCTACTTGAAATGAAAACCTTTTCATTTGCAAAGAGTTTGCTGCTAGATCTCTTTCAGTTTTTCTCTAAAAATAAATCTTCCAGAGATGAGTCATGGGTCATGCTCTCACGTAAACAGGGACCAAAAAGCACAGACTGGCACACAATATCACAGCGGAAGCAAACGTTTCAGCAACACAGTTTGAAAAAGATGCTCACACTACAGCTTCCATGAGTCACAAAACTTTCAGGATTACTCCTTTATGTGCCTTCCAGCACAACAGTCTTAATACTGGCACATTCAGCATATTCAGCCGCTCCTTGCAAGAGCTGTAGGCTGACACCTGTATCAGGCCGGCACTGTTTTGCACTAACAAGTCATGGGTTTTCCTGCAGCCTGAGCAAAGGGGTGTTGTTTTGAAACAAGTGGGAAACTATTAGCCTCCTCATCCATGACCTTAAGATGCCTCCAATGATCAATATCAGCCAAGAAAACTTTGTGGAAGGTGTTTTTTTCCTCTTAAGCCCTGACACAAGAAACATAGGTGACTTACTGTTTTATAGCTGCCACCCAACTCATCTCAGTTTGGAATCCAAAGCTGGTTGCATTAGTCATTGATTACATCAGTCAGCCTTTTCTTTAAAAGGGCAAGCTATCAGCTTTGTCTGAACATATGACTACAGTGCAGAGGGGACCTGATCTGGACTACCTCCCACACATGACCTGGCCACCCACTGCCCGGCTGCTGACATGACAAGGCAGCCACATGTGGTGGTAAGGCTTGTGATGCTGGTCCCCAGGTGCACTGCACAGCTATGTTCTCATTTCATAATGACATACATTAATATAACGAATATAACTAGTTCTTTGAAGGGCGAGTAGGGAGAAGATCATACTATCTGAGGATGTGAATCTATGAACAATGGCTGAAAAACTACATTTGAAAAGCTGACTCTGGTCCTTCAGTGCCAAGATGAGCAGATGAGAGAAGTAACAATCCTCCAGACACAGTTTTTTACCACTTTCCAAAGGAAAATAATTAGCAACCCAAACAAGCACATGCCCATAGCTCATCACTTTTCTATTGGAAAGTCAACTGCTAGTGCTAGCAGCGGCAGAGGTCTACCAGGCAGTCAGCTGTAAGGTTTGTTCAACCAGTGGTAAGCATTAGTAACACGGCTGCAATGAAAACAGGATCAAGAGAAGGGGCTTTCTCAGCTGCTGTGGACCACCAGGTGCGTCAGTTAACATGTCTGTATTCTCCTTACCACAAGAAACACAGGAACCACAAGAGAAACAAGTCCAATGTCCTGCAGACTGCTCTTGATTACAAAGCCAGATATACCCATATGCTAGGCATCAAGATGGGGCAGAGATTTTCCATTTATCTCTTTAGAGAGGTAAAGCTCTTCTTTATTTCACGTAACACCAGTCCCACTGTGATATCTGCCCTCTCCCACATTTTAGAAAACCTCTAACACCTGAAATTGTACCAGTAAAAAAAGACCACCTGGCAGAAGTGCAATAGCACACTTAGAAGTGGCAGGCTGGCTGCTGGGCTTGCACTTGTCAGACTGAAGGCCAGTCCTCTCCTTCTGTAAATTTAGTGCCTTTGCCTACTGAGTGTCAGTTTGACCAAAAGCTGGGTGGCACAACTGCATATCTTCTGCAGGGGATAATGAGGAAATGCTTAGTTTGAAGGAAGCTCAAGAAATGTCTGTGTTATATAGCTGGTAAGTGAAAAAATGGATGAGACTTTCCTTTTCCACTGTGCCCATATGTTGTCCTAGAAAGGCTGTTTCAGAAAATCTGATGCTTTCTCTTTCTTTCATCAGTCTAAAAAATGCCTATACTGACATACAATCTAAGCAAACAACAGCAGTAATTCTAAAATAATCAGAATTTTGAAAAATAATTTTCATATACCAGTTGCATCTACACAAATAATCATTGCAAATTAACTCTGCCATGGACCAAAGGGCAAGTTGAAGAATCAGCTATGGCTGTGCAGCGGTGCATGACAGCAGGAAGTTTTGAAAAGCCTATATTCTTTCAAAATAACTTTTGTACCAAATCTACAACACATGAATTACTGGCATTCTCATCAGACACTTGGCTCAGTCCATCAAGGTACTTAATTACATTAAGCCCCTTTTATTCAACACCAAGGAAATGTAAATGCACTGGCTAAAGTGGCACATTTTGTGTTCAGGTATTAGCCGTCTTCAGTGTAAACTTGTTAAGCGATGGATGAACTGAAATAATAAATCTTTTGGATGAGACTGGTTACTGGTTAATTTATATTCTGAACAGTTATTTTTAAAAATAGATTTTAGGTTTTTGAAGGGACACAGAAAATACAGCTCAATATACAAGGTATACTTTTTTTTTGCCACCTTATATTATTTTTTGCTGGATTTACATCAAAGCCACCCGAATATGGTGTCTGATGAATCTTGGAAGCCAGCAATTGCAAATATGCTATCAGAATCTAGAAAATGGATTCACAGAGAGATTTGCATAAGGTTGTCTTGAAGTTATAAGAAGAAAAAATTCCATACCAAACTTCTAGTGTTTTGTTGTTATAAGAGCTTAGTCATGTAAGCGTGTATAGTTCTAACAACATGTGGCTATGAGTGCATAAAATGGCATTTGCATTTTTGTCACCAGTTAAGAAAATCAAGTCCACAATTAGGACAGAAATAGATTTTAATTACAAATTAAGGTTATATAAGTGTAAGTGCAGAAGGAATAATTAGAACCTTTTTATTAAAATCTTGCATGCTTATTCATGAATCCATAGAGTTATAGCAACATCTGGTTCGATAAGAGAATAGAGTATTCTTTTCATTTATTAAATACCGGCTAATGTGAAAAGGGATCACAGGTCTGAACTGAAGCACGTGTGAAGTGAACCCACTGCAGTGCTCATTTCTGAAAGTCATACTAACTTATTGCTTACTGTTGCTTGAATGTTTTAAAGTAAGGCAGTGCATAACGTAGTAAATAAATTAATATTTTAAACTGTGTCTCGTATTGTCCAGGCAGTGTTGTGGCAAAAAAAGTGACATCTTGCTGAAAAACAGCAGACAGCACAAAGACAAAGACCATGCCTTTACAAACGCTGCACTAAATTGTGTCCTTTAGAAGAACTGTTTGCCTTTTTTTGCTGTCTTTGATATAATTGTACAAGACATACTGTAATTTCTTTTTAGTCTCTACTTATGATTACAGCAATCTGCCATTTTTTTTTTTTAATAAAAAAGGGCACATCTCTTCAGTTTGAAGTTACTGTGGTGCTTTGATTACAAGGCATAATCCTAATGTTACACAGTCCACAACAAATAAATGCATATGGTTTTTGCTGTTAAAGGAAGAAACACCACTAATCAGAAAAATAGTAGCACTTATGGTGTCATTGCACTGACCTCAGTGGAGAATACCCCTAGAAAGACTGTGTCACAGAAGTACTTGCTAAATGTCTCATGGAAGGAACAAGGAAATATGAACTGAAATAAAATTTTTCTCTATGTATTTTTCAATGGTTAAATTACTTTTACATGTAATTGTACTTACTCTGTGAATGGAATACACACAGGAGGTCTAGAAAGATAAGCTATCTTTGGACCTTAGTTTGGTCAAGAGAACTCAAAAGAACTCAGGGTAAAAGAATTTTACATCATTCTCTCTAGCTGGTGCTTTCTAAGTGACTCCCTAAACACAGATAGCAATATTTTCATTTTGAAATGATAGAAAAAGATATGCCGTATCTCAGTTTTGACTTGTAAATTTAAGACTTGGATTCCCTGAGAAAACAAAATTCTATTCCAGAAAGTGATCTTTTTCATGCTGTGAATACATTAACAGACAATTTCTAAACCTCATGTATATACTTCATGGACCCTCCGTATCTACTTGCTTAAAAATGTTACATTGACCCCAGAAACTGGCGCCATAAAGAAAATATGAAGTACTGTGAGAATAATGTTAAAAATCACAAGAGCTATCAAGGGAAAGTGTTCTCTTTCTTGAATACTATTATTCCAAGCAATGTTTTTATAATCAATTTATGTTCTTTCCTTTACTTTTTCATTCTCACTTTTTTTACTTACACAGTTATTTGAGAGCTATTATTTAATAATAAAATATACTTCTTGCTGCTATTTTTTTTCTGTAGCTCAGAAACCTCAAGGGTTTCTGCAGGTGAAAATGATGCCACCTAGATAGAGCTAATTAGTTTCACGCTACTTCATTCTAACTCAGCTTAGTTAAGGAGAGACAAAAGATCCTCCTAAATCTCCTGTGCTCCTGAACACAAATTCTGGGTTAAGACAAAGCTATCGTAAGACTTCTCAGCAGTGTAGGTAAAACTGAATTTTGTCAACTCACTGTAGGGCAGAACAGTGCACTGCCCAGGACACATATTGGGAGTGGGAGAGCCAAGCACTGTCCAGTTGCCTCAGCTTGCTGAAGTGGGGCTGGTGGTCATCACAGGGGCTGCAACATCACTCCTGCACATCAGTGGTGGGTGGCCTACCCTTCCAGAGCCCTGGCACAGACAACACAGCAGGGCTCTGGGCATTCAGCTTCCCCATGCAAATTATCTCCTTTTTTCAGCTGGCTCTGAAACAGCACTTCCCATGTAAATACAGCATAGCCATGGGCACAGCAGCTTGTTGGACAGATCTGTATAGATTTAAAAGAGAACCAGTTCTAAGTCACAGGCAAAATTCGTTCCAGATAAAATGGTCCCAGTGCCACTGTAAAAAGATGATGAGGAAGTTGTGAATGGAAGAGATTTTAGGATACACTTGTCAGACAGAAAAGTTTTGTTTATTTTACTGTTCTGGGACACCAGGTATCATTTCCTTCTGAGCAGACGGTTACCTACGTTTGGGGACCCATTTGGAAAGATCAAGCTAGAGAAATGCATCCACATTTTCTTTACACTGGAGGTTTATTGACTAAAAGTGTTTCATGAGTTGCATGCTTCGATTGAAGGGATCAATTTTAGTAAAGGAATAAAAGCAGCATAATGGCAAGAAAGAGAGAACAGAGATATTATTAAATCAGTCTGATGCTTGGTAACCTTGTTTCAGTGAAGAAAAGAAGCCCCAGGTTTGAATCTATGATTCCTTGTTCCCTTTACGGGCAACAATTATTACATTTTATACAGACACAGGTTGACTGCACAGACATGCACACAAAAATCTAACAAAATGAAAAAAAAGAAAGCAACAGAAAGTAGCCTTAGAAGTTTTTGCAGAAATTACTCAGAAATTCTCCAAATTTCTATCTAACTGAGTCTAACTGAAGTAGCTGAATTCTCTGGCATACCTGTTCTGAATGGTTTTAGGTCACTTTAATGACTAACATGTCTTTATTTTTTGCATTGCATAAGAACAGATTGACAGTGAAAGGTCCACTATTACCAATTTCCAGAGCAGAATAGCTCTTTGAGTGTATCTTTCTACCTTCTACCATTAGCAACAGCTGTTTTTATCATCCAAATGATCTATTGTATTTCATTAGACAGCTCCGAAGTATTAAAAGGGTAAATGAAAATAAGGGTCTCTCTCTCAGTCTCTCTTCTGTTTTTCCCAGGATGAGTAAGGACTAGCTTGACTATTTCACTCAATGCTTAGTGTATTGTCCATGTTTGTCTGAGTTGCGGTTCTGGATATGAAAAACCCTTTTACAGGAAGGTTAAATAAATACTTTTACACTTATTTGTATAAGAAAACCTGAGCCATTTTTGTGTCAGAAATAGTTAATCTAGTATATGTTCAGCAGCTATGGAAGTTCTGGGCTTCATCACTTTTAAGCCTACCTCTATTTTATTGATCAAGCGTACTGCCGTTGTTGAAAAACTTCTTTGTCAAGAGATTTGATTTGATTTCTGATTACTAATCCCATGAAACAACTGGAAACACTACCCTAAACAACCATTATTTTGAAAAGGAAGTGAATAGAAAATAGCCAACAGGAAATAAAACACCAGTGTAAACTAATCACAGTATTTATTTTTTTTCTGCAAAGAAAACAGACTGTTGCATTTCATATTTGCTGGAGCTTTATCAGAGTCCATAATGTTATTACTGGATATAATGGCCAACTGTCTTCTTTCTACCACTGGTTTTGCATTTGTTGCATTATGTTCACTGGAATATACTTCCAATTCATCATGGTCTGGGATGACAGCCAGGGTCAATAAGAGGCCACAACCAGTGCCCTAAAGATGATAAATAAATCTTGTGGTAACACGAGCCATGTCTGCCACCGAGTGAATAGAAGGCAAGCATTGTTTTCATTCTAG
The DNA here is from genome assembly GCF_000699245.1 of Pterocles gutturalis. NCBI lineage: Eukaryota > Metazoa > Chordata > Aves > Pterocliformes > Pteroclidae > Pterocles > Pterocles gutturalis. The sequence continues at coordinate 31,396 of NW_010125771.1, read as the reverse complement.
GGGTGTTTTTTTTGTTGTTGTTGTTAAGTAATCAGAGGGTAGATGTGACTAATGATGTAAGAAATTATTGGTGCCAGAAATTCAAAAGCACTTTCGATGTTTCTGACACTACTGCCTTTATTTGTACAAAACTGAATGAAAAGATTATATTTTGTCCTTCCTAGAGCTACATATTACTTGCATTACTATCTACTTACCTTGCCAGAGTAGCTCTCTCAGCATATCTGTAGTGACCATGATCTCCATGACAGAGAAGACTTCATGACTGAGGACTCAGCATTCAGAGCTGAAAGGAAATAGCATAGTTTTTGCAGGTCTATTTATTCTTGCCTCAACTCAAGTGCAAAGACCTATGCTATTCTAGCACTTCCACTGTGTCCCACAGTCTGCTGGAAATGGAAGAGAACTGAGAAATAGGTTTGCCGTACGTAAGGGAGACTCAACATACAAAGAATGAACATGCTTTCTTTTTTTTTTCTGTAGAAATACAAAAAATAATCTAAAAGAGCTGTTTCTGTGTCTTTGTCTCATTTGAACTCTGGCTGCCAGCAATCCAAAATGTAAGCTGCTATACAGCAGTGGCAGACCACTTTTCTTAACTTCTTGTTAGCTTGTTCACAAAACTCAAAATGTCATTGCATCACTTGTATCCATAGTGTTGTTTTAAGAGAAAAGGCAGATTCCCTTCATGACAATGTATTTCTAGTTCTTACAGGGATATTAGATTCTTTTCCTAATAATCTGTAAAGTATTTGGGCATGAAAATAGTTCCCTAGTTGCTATCACAGTTTTTGTTGTGTCTGGGCCTGCTTCTTGGAAGACGGTTGTTTTACTTCTGGACTTAGAGTTTGCTGATTGTAGTGGAGGTACACAATGTTATTTTCCAGTTGAAAATAATCCCTCACAGATTCTTAAAACAGGTTTAGGTTTACAGAAAATTTTATTGTTTAGGAAAGTTTAAAAGGAATGTGGAACAATGTTACTGAAGTTATAACCACAGCTCATTTCAAAGAACCTGTCCCAGTGCTATGCTACAATACAGATTAGACTCATTTGCTGCTAAGCCTCTTATCTGTTGCTCAAAGACTTTTAGACCAAACTATATGATAAGTAATATTTTAATTTATTATGATCCCTTACAGAGTCTCCAGTCTTGATAATACTGATAATGAGCACACTACACATCTCAAAGTTTGATAAAGTTTTCACACCATTGTGCCATCCTTCTCCTATCACATTTTTGTTCAAAACACAAGGCTGACAATTTAAATTGATACTTTAATTTTATAGATGCTATAAAAATCTAAAAATCTCTCATGTTACTGATACTAAGAAGAACTTATTCTTGAACTTTAGCAAGACAATTTTCTGTTCATGCACTTCATTGATTGTGAATTATCAGAAGAAAAGAAAGTGTCAGTTGTGCTTGAGGTTTCAACAGGCTTCTGAAGCCCCCAAACTGGGTTGAACCTTCCACAATTCGCATGGTAGGGATGATACAGAGATCTATGTGCTGTATTTCATTCCAAAGAATAAGCATAGAAGTTCTGAATGTTGGCTTCACAAACCAACATTGCAATATTCTTTCTTCCAGAACCATGAAAGGCTTTTCCATAATCATAGATACGTGGAACAGAAAGGAAAAAAATTAAATAGGAAGGCATTTAGAGAGAACAAATTGGTCTGGCTTCCTGTTACATGCCAAGCTTTGCTCTTTGCTTTGATCTTACCATAGCACCCCTTTCATCCTCCTGTGACATGAATTATGAAACTTCTTGAAACTTTGTGGAAAATCCTTCCTGTGTGTGTGAAGTCACTGCTTGTTTCACCCATGGCTGGCTAAGGAGAGGGCTATTACAAGAAAGCAACTGAAAGCAAGTTTTTCTTATCTTTCTTAGAGCAACATTATATGTGTTTGCCTCCACTATCTTGTTTAAAAGTTTTAGTCTCTCCAGCAGAAGCAGTTTCAGCATTCAGATCTTCTACACTATGTTTTCCTTATCTTTTCCCCTCCTTTTTTTGCCTCTGCTACAACTTTCTGTCTCAGAGCTATCAGATTTTCAGCCCTAAGGGTTACAGTCCCCTCTAGCTGACACCAAACTGTTATGTTAATCTACACTCAATATCTGCATGCTCTCATTGTCCTGTCACCACTGGTGCCCTAGATGGTGTTAGTCATATAACTACTTCTAAATTGTAGTAGCACAGTTTATGCCAGAAGTCCTCAGCAGTATAACGTGAATGCAAATGAAAGAGGGTAGTCCTCAATGGAAGCACTGCCCACACTGATGGTGAAGCTCTTGTCAAGAGTTAAAACCAGTGTCTCCTGAAATTCTGATGTTGCCTCCAAGACATGCCCAAAACCTCCTCTAGTCTAAGTATTTCAGCTAAGCACTTTTAATAGAAAAAACAAGATAATTCACATTTCTTGTCAGGTGAGTAAGTGAACTTTGTCACTTTTTAAAGCCACTTAGCTGGAGTTCCCTGGAAACAAAGAGCACTCTTACACCAAAGTGCCTCTTTGCCTCTTTTTTTTTTTTTTTTTTTTTTTTTAAATTAAAACTGTTGCCAGAGAAGCAAGCAAACAAACAGAAAAAGGCAGTTTAGGACACTTTAATAGCCTCATAGCCAAAAATTATGATGCCTTTCCCCTACTGGATAACCAGGAAACCCATGAGAATCTGTCTGAAGATGATGAGGAAAAGAAGCTGAAATCAGAGCTGGGAGCCTAAATGCTGTAATAATATTACTGGCACTGCTTCAGCACTATAGTCGAGGAAAAACCTGAGTTCAACAGAAGCAAAATTAATGCCTTCCAATACAAGATTTATGGAATTATCTTAAGAGTTCTGTACTTTATGAGCTGAAAAACCAGTAACAACCTAGCTAAGGAAGCATCAAATGCAGCTTGCTTTGAAGACATTAGAAGAAAGAAGTATAAATGGGAGCAGATTAAATTGAGTTGTGCTTAAGGAATTAGTGGATAGTTGGAGGAGGTGCAAAAGAGAGATTTCATTGATCAGAAAGAATGTAACTCTATGCAGCAAGAACTCAGAAATTAAATATGTTTTAAAGGGACAAGTTGATGGTCTTTATCACAGTTTTCAGGACAGACCTCCCCCCTCAAGGAAACTGGTTATCAATACCAAAAGAATGCTGGATACATTTGTAAGAGAAATGAAGCTTGATAAACAGAAACTAAAATAGAAGGTTTAATGAAAATGCCATGATTGCGAAATAACTCTTCCGGAAGCTATGAGACAGATACTCATGAAAACTGTAATGAGTTTGATGAGTAACTTGCTTTTAATCATCCAGCTTTTGCATGATGACTTTTTAAAATATGCAATTTGGTAATAACACAAGCAAAATTTTTTAAGTAGCAGCTGGAGAACATGGCAGGAAACCTGAGGTAACAGAGATTTCAAAAATACTACTTGTTTGCATATTAGTCAGCTACTAGGCAGTTTGGTTTATCCCTATCTTGATTACATATTAACTGATGTCTTAAATGTCACATTTGTTTAGATTACCAAAAGAAGTTGATTAGCATTGTGCCAATAATTTAGCACTTTTAACAAAAAAGCCTAAGAGTCTGCTAGTATGTAGTTCCTCCTGGGTCCAGAGACATAGTACTCATGACAGTAAATGCCTTCACAATCCATTCTTCCTTTGCTGTTAGAGATATCAGGCTCAAAATTAATGCTCTTATGTAGTCACTCGAACTTCTGGCATTTCCAAACAGTTTCTCACCAGTGAATGCAATATCTCAGTCAACAAGTGTCCATTTTTGTCTCTGTTCAGATTGCATTTCTGGGCAGCTCTGGTTAGAAACTACAACAGGGCAGCTCTCATGTATGTTACTGTCTCCGTCTAAGGTAATCATGTTTGGGCACTGGTCTGTGCAGGAGAAGTGTGATCTCAGGCATCCCTGGGACCAGAATCTTAGGAGGCTTAGCCACACTGGTTCATTCAAAAATCCAAGACAGTTGCACATAGTACCTGGGCACCAAGCTCCTCTGCCATGACAAATCTGAGGTTCCTGTGTACCTGTAGAGAGGCAAACTGTTATGAGGGGGAGAACTCCCAGGTGGCAGACTACAGCAGCTACAGCAGTTAGAGATCAACAGAGGACAGCTTATAGAAGTGCAGTTTTGGACTTGAGTGCCTAGATTTTTCCCTAGTTGCACTACAATCACCTCATCTTTTGCAGGATTTTTGGACTGAAGAATCATTATTAAAGATTCATTATAACTTCTGACAAACAAATGAACTGAATAGTCTTGTTACTGTTTCACCTAGCCTTCCCACCAAGAATATTTATCAAGTAGCTTTTCTGGTCCCGAGTCTTGGGACCTAGAAGCTTTCAAGCTTCCTGAGTCTGATCAGAACCTTGCCTGAACTCTCTTGCCTCTCCTGTAAGTGTCTCTTAATGACCTTCCAGGGTCTTCTGCTTCCTTTTATCCAGTCTTGACTTCTAGACTGATTTTCTTATCCCCTCTGACAGGTGATATCTAAACAGGTCATCTTCTCTTAGACTACAGTCTGGAAATACAGATTTGGAAACATTCATTTGTACTGCAGCCAGCTCAAAGTTCTGTTGCCCTTCCATGGGAATGAGAGATCACCAGGGCTGAAAAGGCATGATGCTATCCATGCTTAACCCTTATATGAAGCAAGTACTTTTCCTGATGGTTTTTCCTTCCTGTTCAAGATGTACTGACAAAAAGAGTTTATTCTGGACAGTCTTAATGTTTTAGGGGAAAGGAAATACTCACAAAATATAAAGGGATATACAAAACAGCAGAGAAGTATGCTGGCATATATTATTGCCAAATTGTACTCGCCAACGCAGCGGTTTATAATTTGACCAGGTCCTGTCTCAGACCAAAAATCCTGCAATCTAATGCAGTCATGTTAGTAGCAGCATATTCTTTTGCCAGACTTCTTACATGGAAACACCTTTCTTTATAATCAGTGTTCTCTCTTTAGTTTACGAGTAGCATCCCAGTGCTCACCTGCATCCCAAATAAAGGCTGAACCATATTGCACTAGATAATGAAATAATGCAGAGCAGTAGGCAGTCTTTGTCCAGAGGTGCTTGTCACACATTTCAAGCAAGGCACAAGCAAGGAGAACTGGGAGGGAAGACAAGAAAGCCATGGGTAGGCTTGTGCAGTTGCAGTGATTCAGCCTGTGTAATTAGGATTAGATGGTGGCTTTCATGTCATTAGTCTATGCAAGGGGGAGTGCACAGGAGCAGCACCAAGGAAAGTTTGCTTCAAGAAGCTGTAGTCTTTCATGGGAATCTTTGTGCCCACAGGAATGAGTAATTCACTCACACACTCTTCCCAGTAGCTTTCAGCATTCTTCCCACAGTACTGACTCAAAGCCAGAAGGGCTGGCACATCCATGCTGCTGAGATTGCTGGGCTGCATGAGGTGGAAGGAATTACCAGTCTAAATTCTGGCTCTGAGTAGAAGTCTCTCTTTTATTTACACATGCACTTGAATATTAGATTGCTTTAGTAAATGGACGAGTACAATGTGTGTTGCTGTGCATGTGACAGAGATGACAGTTAACTGCAATACTTCAATGCAGTCAAGGGTAAGTAGAAGTGAAAAAAGTTTATCTGCTTCAAATTTCAGCAAGAACAAGTTTATCTAGTTCTCATAAATGAATTAATCCTTTTTTTAAATTTATTAACTTCTTCAGCACTAATATAATGGTAGCTAAATATTGTATCCCAATAGCAAAGGAAATTCACAAAGATACCTGACAGTATAGTCATGTTTTTGATAAACATGATTTTTAGGAGTTTAACTTAAACTTGTCTGTTTTCAAATAGACACTGGAAAGAAACTATCAGTTTTGTGATAATAGTTTTCTTCTTTTTTTTTTTTTTTTACTAATGAATACATCTTGAACAGAATGATCTCTGATATTTTAAAGGATTCAAGGATCACTATGCACAGCTTTTTAAAAATGTACACTTCGTATTTGATACAATCCCAACTAGCTTAGTGATAGGTCGAAATAAATCCTGGCACATAAAATCCTGAAACGAAGCTGGTTAAATGCAATACTTTCTGCAATAGAGAGGTTTTCTATTCATTCATTAACAAGAGTCCAAATCCGGGATTATATTCAGAAAACAAAAACAAGTCATACCCAAGGAGATATAATGGTGTGGATTTGGGAATTGGGTAACCAGTAACAACTGGTTTATCTTTTCTTTCAGTGATGATGTAGCAATATTTGTTCCTTGAAATTACTGCTTGCAAAGGAATCAACAAATACAAGCCTTGCAAAAGAAATAAAACACAGTAGAATACAATCATACACTAGGAATTAGATGATAAACCATTAAGAAATCCAAAAGCATCAAGTGCATTTCCCTAGATGCCTTTCCTACTGCAGTAGCACAAACATCCCTAGTTCAACAATAAAATGTTTTTTTATGACACAATAGCTGAATTTACAGTGATCTCAGTTGTCAAGTCCTGGTCTTAAAAAGCAGCTTTAACACTGACAGCAAGGAGAGCAATAAATGCAAGTTTATGTTGGTTTATGACTGGCATAGTAATGTTCAAGGCAGTTAAATATACTCCAGTATTGCAGTTCACAACTTTACCCATGATATCTGGCAACCTTTTAGCTTCTACTGAAGGAAAATCACTAGAGACAAAACACCAACTTGCTTACCTGCTTTACAAAAAGGGCACTACTACAGCAAATTGTATTTTCCTTTAAAGCATCATGTTCATTTTTGCTTCATCTCACCTAGGTCAAGAGAACTATTTGTTTATATATATTGATAAAACCTTGATTTTATAAAAAAAAGAACTACTATGAAACGTAATACTGAAATGGCCATTGAAATGAGAAGTGTTAGACAATATTTTTTGTTGAAAGATTCCTCATGCTACGTTAATAGCTACTGAAATGACAGTAGCCGTTATTCCTATCACTACGTACAGATCAGTTATTGTGGACACGTCAGTGTACTTCACAGTACCTAACAAAAGAATACAGCCCTAAATTTGTTGACACAATTTGTTGCCGTGGAAAGGAAGAGGAGTACAAGCTGGAGCAGAAGTAACAAAGGTACAGGTTACATACAGATGGGAAGCTAGGTGACAGCGGAAACGGGGAGCTGCTTCTTGGGTAGAAAGATGTTCAGGAGAACATGGGACAGGAGGTGAGACATGGGAATGGAGCTACTTAGGGGACAGGCGAAAAAAGGTCTGGAACTAGAAACGAGGTCTGTAAAACTAGGACTGCAGAAAACAGGTGCTGATTTCCACAGGACACAGAAGAACATGCCTTCCTGTTAGTTATATGGCTGGTTCTGGAGGGGACCATATAACGCAGAGTTTTGTACTCCTTTCTATACCTAGCCTATACTGTTTTCCCTGACTGCTCTTTTGTCTTCTCCCTCCCAGCTCAGACCTCTTTCTCCCTCATTTTCTCTTCCAGTCTATTATTCTTTCTGTCAATGTATTCCTTCTCCCTGCTTTTGATTGCCTTTCCCTGGCCTTTATTCTCCCTTTCCCCCATCTCTCCTTTCTTCTTCCTTTCCTCTCCTGCTTTCCTCATGCCTGCTTTCTGCTCGTGTCAGGCAGGGTGCCCCATGTCTGCAGGCACTGCAGGAGGGGCTCCTCAGCCTACCCCCCAGGACAGGCAGCTGGAGCAGCCACGCTGCACTCACCACACGGCAGCCACGGCTGGACAGAGCATCTTCCAACCTCAAAAGCCAACAGACAAACTCTGACAAGTCCCCACTGCACTCCTGAGAACTGACTTCTTTTTTTATCATTCCTCTAAAATACATTTTACAGTGATGGCAAAAGGCACATTTTGGTTGTAAGCACCCACCCTTCCTGCCAAATTTCACAGCCTTGCTTCAAAGCATGGGCGTGCAGAGCTTTGACTGAATGACTGTATTGCTTATATTAACATGGAGGGGAGCATGAGTATTTTTGTCTCATAGAGTTCTCAGATACATCTGAATTTTCCAAAATGTTTAAGTCTGAAGATTAAGTGGTACAATAATGAACACAGGGTTTTGTAAGGCAATGTGCCAGGCAAAAATAAAAGATAGGCTTCAACAACTTGCCCTGTTTAAAATACCACAATCTGATAGGAGCAAAGATACAGCTGAAGAGCTTAAATACAATAGCTGGGAGGAAGTGTTTAGAAGAGATAAGAAAGTGTAATGGTATGAAATTAAGAAATGGAAAATCTATAGCAGGAAAAAAAATTTCCCAGCATTGAAATTTGATTAACCGTAGCATATTGTTCCTTTGGGGATGGTGTAAGCCCCATGACTCATCACCTAGCCTATAAAAATAGGTTAGACAAAATATTAGAAACATATGTGCTGCCAAATAACCGTGTGCTCTCAGAAGGATAAACCAGATGACTGAATATGACTTTTCCATCTGTAACATCCATGAATCCAAGAGAATTCCTGTATTATTCTGCTATGGAGTTTAAGACTCTGTGGTTGAACAAACCAGAAACCTCACTGAAAGGCCTGGTTCTGTCATCAATGCTCATGCCAGTTAGCACCTTGCTCCCCAGCAGGCCTCTCTCCTTTGAATTCCATTCAAAATTTTATTCTGAGGGAAGAAGCCCATGGAAGAGAAGAAAATAAATGTGAAACTCCTTGTGTAGCAGTCCAGAAAATGTCTGAATTTCTTCCCTGGACAAAGAGGATGGAAATGCTAGAAGAGGGAATGAATAAGCAAGCACATGATCTGCTAGAAACCTGATCTGAAAATTGTGGCTAGTCACCCAGGTCAGCACCTCATCCTGCAACACGGCGTCTCCTTCCCATGAGCAGCGCTACTGGCTCAGACGCCTTATCATACTGCTTACTCACTAGCAAATGTGCACACCCTCTCTCATCAGTGAAGGAATCTTTGTAAGATGCTTGAACGATGATTCAAGAAGCAGAATTAATTTGCAGTTTAAATGGCCACACAAAGTGCCATCCTTAGAAGCACTCCTAATTGGCATGAGTAGCCTGCACTATAAGAAAGGTCAAATAGAAAGATTTTGCTACAGAGAGCTCCCTGCAGCAGCAGAAGCAGGTTGCTCAGTAAGACAAAAGGCAAAAGTAAGGCAAAACAGAGGGTGATAAGGATTTTCATAGTCAGTCATAAAAGTGTGAATGCTGTACTTCCTACAAAGAGGGCCGCATGTCTCACTGCAATAGAATTGAAATGAGAGAATTTTCAAAGCAATAAAATGCAAGGAGTTCAATAAAAGGAGTGCAAAAATTTGTGTTGGTTGGTAGGCAGGATGCAGTTTAATAAATTGATCTCTTGCAAATGCTGCTTTTATTAAGCATTTGTAGAATTGGTCATTTGAAACAAATTGTGCAGGTGAATTCTAATACATAACAGGAAAAAAGAGATATTTCAGTTGCCTTCTAAGGGTGATCATTTTGGATTATTAGTTTAAAATTCAGAACCAGCATTATAAGAACTGAGTCTTGAGATTTCTGTTTTGAGGTTACTTTCAAATCACAGGGACTATGTGAAAATCTGGACCTTTGGTTTTCACCAAACCAGACATAGTTATATAAGCTTGTGGTGAAAGCATTGTTTCTGGAACACCAATTTCTGTCTACCCTGATAGGCAAACTCTGACATCTAGATTCAGCAGGGGCTAAGCAGTGTCCTGTGACCAGGAGCTATAACTGGCTGTCAGACGCTGAGTATGGATGTACCTCACCAAAATGTAATCTTTATTTGGTGACTAAATGTCAGAAGCTGGAACTTCCTGAAAAATTGTAGACTATCCAGTTCATACTCTTCATCAAGTGTCATTGATTCAATAGATTTAACAACATTCAGATACTGCTGATGACCAAAACTGCTGTTTCTCAAAAAATCTTTCCAATTCTAATGGCAATGTCCTAAGTAGACAAAAATTGCCCTAGCAATGGAGTTGTACTCGTCATAGCACTAGCTAGGTGAGGATCTTCCTGAATCCTTCTTTTGTTCCCCTGCAGTATAATATTGAATCAGATGCTAGTAACTGACATTTGCATACAATCCCATACATTTGCTTTTAATTTTGCAAAAGTTGCCAGCTTGAGTTTCCACAGTTAACAGAGAGTCAAATTTTGCATTTAAAGCGGGAATGCATCCACTTTTATGCCTAAGAAAAGAAGCATAACTTTCTTAATTATGACATTAATTCTGCATTTTATGAAAAGCAGATAGTAAAGCAAAGAGCATAAAAGAAAGGTTGGGGAATGTTGTTCCTTCTTTTTTAAGGCCAATGAAAGGGAAAAAGTTGGCAGTGATAAAACACAGAGAGAAGTGGAGACAACCTGAGTCTTGGCATGACAAAAATAAGAGGGTGCAGAGGCAGAGGGATTTCCCTTGTCTAGCAGGGGTATCTGGCACAAACCATTACTGTGTCTAGTTTGGCCTAAAAAAAGTAACAAATTATGAGACCCAAGACTTAATGCAGCTGGAGAGAGTAACAGAGTTCAATAGAGATTTGTCATCACGATGGAGCAGCAAATGGGTAGTTAGTCCAAGACTGACAGGTACCTGGTAAAGAGGAGAAGAACATCTTGGCTTAGGTGGACTACCTCTGGAAAAATGTAAGGACAGAAGAAGGAGGGGAAGAAAGCTACCAGAGGAAGGATATCACTGAGGTGAGGATTGCCTGCACCAAGGGAAAACAGAAAATGAGATCTATGAAGCAGCCCTTTCCAAAAGAGGGTGGAGAAGAAGAAATAACGAAAATAGGCAAGGGATGAAACAGAAGGTAGCAGAAAGATGATAGATAGAAAATCACAAGAAAGAGGGCCAAATACAAAATTATATGCAAACAGAAGAACATGCAGGGGAGGAATTTCATACGAACAGCAGAAGAAGCAGGTTTACATGACTCCTTAGGAGACATTGATGGGCTGTCCCCAGAGCAGACAGAGAATGAGAGAGTGGGCTGTCTGCCAGGATGAAAAATGTGGTCATGTCTCTGAAAGGGATCATCACAGGAGTGGAAGAAAAGGCAATGGGATGCATGACACTGTGAGACTCCTACTGGAATGACTCAAAGACACTTATACATAGCTGGAGAGGACTGAGAAAGAGGTCAGGGAACTCAGTCTCCAGTGCAATTCTTCTAGTAACAGAAGAGACAAAAAGGTGGACAAAACGTCAAAATAAAAAAGTACAAAAAGGTATTCAGAGAGAGAAAAAAAACACAAACCCCGGAGAATGAATTCTATGTCATGGAATAAATTTAGTGACTTACTTCTGCTTCTCCTATATTCAGAGACACAAAACTTGAACACCTTGTTCTAATTAAAAAAAAAGTCTCAAAGTCTCAGGATTCTACCCACCAACTAAACACCTGGGTTGAAATGGGAACAGCAGACTAACACTAGCTATGGGGACTCCCCAAAAACAGCTTACTCCACTTCGGCAGTTCTCACAGATGAATGCTGCCATAGGTGCAAATAAAATAAAGGCTTGTGAGTCGACATCTGTTTTTCAGGCCACTGTCCAAAGCTAACTCTCCCAAGCCTCAGTTTTAAAATAGTTAGTCTTTTCTAGTATGCTGAATTTTGGTATTGTTTAAAGCAAATAATAATACTGTGATATTTAAAATATTTATTTTGCCAGAAAATTAAAATCATGGGTCTGATTAATGGTTCTGGTTAATTTCTAAATTGGCAAATGAGAAACTTTATGCATGATAAGTTTAATCACTTACCATTTTTAATCACTACTAAATGCCAGTACCAGGCACTGACATTAAAATATCCACTCTAAACTAACCTTACCTGAGGGAAGCAGAAGCTTTTTTTGGAAACTCAAAGTATTTTTATCTGATCCTACACAAAATATGTTAGATTTGGCCATGGAAGAAAGGGATTGTTTTCAATGCTGTTGACAAATAAAGAAGAACAACTCATTTATAAAATAAATGTATTGTGTGTTGTTTAAAAATGAGTCATTTTCTCAAATAGTCTAACAATCAATACCTCTTGAACCTTTGAAAACTCTTTGGGAAAATATCTCTGCAATAGACATTGAGTTGAAATCCTAATTATTTTCATGTATATATATCTTCCAGCATGGACTTGCCCTGCTCATGTTAGTATGGCCCACATTTCGGGAAATCTATGTTTTCACACAAAAATTAAGAGCTTTAGTCAAAAGGATAAGTCATGATCTTCTATATCCCCCTAATTTAAAAAAGTAAGGCATATGGAAAGCAAAACAAAAAGACAAGGAATTATTCTTTTGACATACTGATAGGCTCATAGTATTTACTCAGGCACAAGAGGATCAACTCTGTTAACAGTACTAACTTTCCTCTAAATAAGCCAACAATACACCCTAGGTGAAAACATTTCACAGAATTACAAGATATGTTTGTATGTTGATAATATTATGTATGCAGAGGGGGAGACACACACACAGACATTTCTGTTCTGAAATGTGTAGCCTCAGAGATGGACATCTGCTACAACCATGCTTTAGATCTTACTAATTTCAAACAGAAGAGTGACTTTCACTTACATCTACGTGTAAAAAATCACTTCAGACATTCCTTCTTCAGTGGTTCCAGCCCATCTGCAGTTGCTGGTTACCAACGTCCAAGGAGATATCTTGCCAAAGAACCGAACTACTGGGAAAGAATTATAATATGGGGCAAACCCATTGCACCTACTAATCCAAGTATATACTTCTCCTTGAAGACTGTATTTTGAAATCATATTATTTGTTGTTTGCAAATGTCAGTTGCACTCTTAGACATTTCCACTTTCCTGAGGTAAAGAACTAAGGATATGTAGAAGAATTCACAGAGTGTAAACCGAGTCCAAATGTTAATTTCAAATTTCAAATGTTATCAGAATCAGGAATATAATTTAATTGGGAGATTAATCATTTCAGTGCTCAACGACTTTTTTCGCCTCTGTCTTCACCAGCAAGTGCTCAAGCCACACCACCCAAGCCACGGAGGCAGAGGCAGGGAGTGCGAGAATGAAGAGCTGCCCACTGCAGGAGAAGAGCAGGTTTGAGAAACTGAAGTTGTACAAGTCCATGGGACCTGATGAGATGCACCTGCAGGTCCTGAAGGAACTGGTGGATGAAGTTGCTAAGCCACTATCCATCATGTTTAAGAAGTCATGGCAGTCTGGTGAAGCTCCCAATGACTGGAAAAGAAGAACCCTAACCCCATTTTAAAAAAGAGAAATAAGGAAGACCCAGGGAACTGCAGGCCGGTCAGTCTCACCTCTGTGTCTGGCAAGATCACAGAGCTGATCCTCCTGGAAACTATGCTAAAGAACATGGAAAACAAGGAAGTGAGCGGTGATAGCCAACATGGCTTCAGCAAGAGCCAAAAGTACCTGATGAATTTGGTGGCTGTAACTACAGAGTTACAGCATTGGTGGATAAGGGAAGAACAACTGACATCATCTACCTGGACTTGTGCAAAGTCTTTGACACTGTCCCACAAGACATCCTTGACTCTAAATTGGAGAGACATGGATTTGATGGATGGGTAAGGAATTGGCTGGATGGTCACACTCAAAGAGTTGTGGTCAACAGCTTCATGTCCAAGTGGAGACCAGTGACGAGTGGCAACCCACAGGGATCGGTACTGGGACCAGTGTTATTTAACACCTTGGTTGGCGACATGGACAGTGGAACTGAGTGCATCCTCAGCAAGTCTGCCAACAACACCAAGCTGTGTGGTGCAATCAACATGCTGAAGGGGAGGGATTCAATCCAGAGAGACCTTCACAGGCTAGAGAGGTCGGCCTGTGCAAATCTCATGAAGTTCAACAGGGCCAAGTGCAAGGTCCTGCCCATGGGTTAGGGCAATCCCAAGCACAAATACAGGATGGAAGAAGAATGTATTGAAAGCAGCCCTGAGGAGAAGGACCTGGGGGTGTTTGTTGAGGAGAAGCTCAACATGACCCGGCAGTGTGCACTTGCAGTCTAGAAAGACAGCCTTGTCCTGGGCTGCATTACACGAAGCATGACCAGCAGGTCGAGGGAGGTGATTCTGCCCCTCTACTCCACTTTCGTGAGACCCCACCTGCAGTATTGCATCCAGCTCTGGAGTCCTCAGCACAGCAAGGACATGGACCTGTTGGAGCGGGTCCAGAGGAGGGACACAAAACAGATCAGAGGGCTGGAGCACCTCCCATACTAGGAGACAGGCTGAGAGAGTTGGGGTTGTTCATCCTGGAGAAGAGAAGGCTCCAGGAAGACCTTATAGCAGCCTTCCAGTACTTAAAGGGGGCCTACAGGAGAGATGGGGCGGCACTTTTGATCAGGGAGTGTAGTGACAGGAGGAGGGGTAACGGTTTTAAGCTGAAAGAGT
>NW_010125771.1:2847-16901 GCF_000699245.1 Pterocles gutturalis | reverse complement strand
AACCGGGTCTAGTGGAAGGTGCCCCTGCCCATGGCAGGGAGGTTGGAACCCTATGATCTTTTAAGGTCCCTTCCAACCCAAACCATTCTTTGATCCTATGATTCGAAGTTGTCAAGGAAAGCCAAAGTTGTCTCAAGCAGTGTCCTAACAATTAGGCAGCATGGGCAACTGCAATCCAGCACTTGAGTCAATGTCTTGGGCCTGTTTGATAGTATAAAAGAAGCTAGCTTGCCTTGTATATATCATTTATCAGGGCCTAGTGTCTTATGTGCTCTGCAGAAAACTGTCACTTCTACCGTTCTTCATAGGTTTGCCAAAGAGCTTTGTTTCGACTCCCAACCTGGATTTCTCCTTCCCTATACCATGCCATGGTGCAGAACTCAGCAGACAGGTAAAATTTTACCTAAGTGCCATGGCTAGACAGTGATGAGACAGACTATTGGAAACAGCCAAAGGTTCATTCTACCTGCAATGCAATAGCAAACTGATGATGAATCATATTATATTAATGAAATATTGTAGGCAGCTCCTCTTCACAGTATGATCTAATCTCTGGCAGGAATTTTCTAGAAAATTTCTAATTGAGTAGACGATGGTACTAAGAAGATGAATCAGTTTGAATTCAGAAGGCAATTTGAGCAAAAGGTCATACACAAGGAAACCAGGAGGAAGTATGTCCCAGAGAGGTATGACACAAGCAAATGACCTCCAAGGAAAGACATTACAAGCAAAAATACAGTACTCATCTAGGTTTCACTACAAGGAAATTGCTTGTCAAGAGCATGAAAGCATGAGAAGTATTAAGCCCTACCCAACACAGCTATACTGACAAGAGACTTTACAGGAAAAACAACATTCTTTGTAAAGAATAGCTTGTTTCCCTGGGGGCGGGTGAGTGGGAGGCCACAGTGGCTTGCTATATGTATAAATTGCAAATCTTTTCCTTTATGGCTCTAGTGCTGATATGCAACATCTATGTCTTTTCATTCCAGTAAAGCACTCCTTACACAGCCACAGGTTAAAAGTTAACCTTTTCTTGTTTTGTCTTTTAAAGAGCACCTTTCAGATAAAATTGGATAGTCTGTGTGTATTTCTGAAGCTGTCATCCAAACAAAATTCTTCTGGTATGGCTAAGGCATGACCTCTTGAAGGCAATATTATACAATAAGTACATCTGTTTCATTTTCCTTCAAATGCAAGTAGAATATATATTATTTACTGCATAGGAAATGCTAATATATTAGCAACCTGAATATGTTGCTTGCTCAAGTTTGTAAGCTTCAGAGTAAAAATTAATAAATCAAAATTATTAGAAACCAGTCAGCCATGTTCTCTGATAGTTAACAAGACTGATTCACATCTCTTTGAAGAGTTTGGTAGTTGCCATACATCGGCATACAAAAACAGTCCCAGTGCTGACATACCCCACTGCTGGCTGTGTCTGTAGCTGCTGTTCTGCATTTTCCTCTTCTGGTGAGCATGCTAACCCCAACTGCACAAGCCTGCCATCTGAGCTTAAGCAAATTGCTCCCTGGGTTCTTGGTCAGGGTACTTTAAGCATGTTATTTTAAATGCAATTTTTTTTTTTTCTGCTGACTTATCAAAAATGTTCCATATGAAAGATTAAGCTTAATTGGAGCAAGATTTATTGTGGCCAAGTTTTTGGCTTGGCATCATGCAGAAGGCTGGGCAGGTATTGTCTTACAGGGCCCCTGAAAGATGACCAAGTTCATCTAGCACTGCTTTTAATCATCTGCCAAGCATGAAGCCAGGCAGAAATGTCTTTACAGTCTTGAAGTAAAACTGGAGGGGAAAGGGTTGAAAGAGGGCTGCAATGAGGAAACAATTAGGCAGAACTGCAAGGGTTGTGCATTCCAGCCAGGCATGTGTTCTTTTAATTATCTGGGTTTAGAAGTGAATATTACAAGAGGAGCCAAAATGTAAAGAACAAATTGTACATCTTTAGTATTTAAGTTCCACAAATATGTAATTCTGGATGTACTAGAAACACTGATCCTGGGCCAAGATAGAGTCAATTAAGAACACTGTAACAAAAAGGGAGAAAAACAAAGAGGAAGTATAAATAATGTATTTCCGTACCACAAAAGAGCCATTTGTCATCTTAAGCAATTGTGATCATGTGGGCTTTTCGTATCAGATTCCAATTTCTTCCACTATATTACTTATGGGACAGAAAAAAACTCTACAGAATTTTAAGTATCCTTCATGAAGAATATGCTAGTTTCAAATGAAATCTTGCCTATATTCACACATTTATATAAGAGATAGCTGTCCAAAAAGCAGACCTCTACCATTCTGTGGCAAAAGTCCTTCCCTTCCATCTACAGGCAAGAGGGATACATCTAGCATTTGTAAAGGACACTCAAAGGCAAGGTTCAAGACCAAATGCACAGTTCATACAGACAGAAAGTACAGCCCCAGGTGCAGCCGGAAGCCCCTTTATGAAGCACATCACATGCCCAGCATGTCCAATAGCTTGGTGAGTTACTGGACGTCTTAATATGCACCTTATAGTGACAGGCTCTCCATGGGCTGTCTGTAGGTAGCCAGTGCAGCAGTCCTGTGGATTAGGAAGATAAATCAATCCTAATGGTGGCGTTTTCAGTTTTTATGACACCACTCGCAAAGCATTGACATAGATAAAACCATAGCATTCAAGATCCATGTGACTGCAAGTCCACTGAGCAAGGTAGAGCAAAAGGTAGAAAGTTTCACAGAATCATAGAATGGCCTGGGTTTAAAAGGACCTTAAAGATCATCTAGCTTCAACCCCCATGCTGTGGGCAGGGTTGCCAGCCACTAGAGCAGGCTGCCCAGGACCCCATCCAGCCTGGCCTTGAAGGCCGCCAGGGATGGGGCGTCCACAGCTTCTCTGGGCAACCTGTTCCAGTGCCTCACCACCCTCTGAGTGAAACATTTCCACCTAATATCTAACCTAAATCTCTCTTATCTTAGTTTAAAACCATTCACCCTCATCCTGTCACTATCAACCCCTGTAAACAGTCGCTCCCCCTCCCGTTTATAGGCTCCCTTCAAGTACTGGAAGACTGCAATGAGGTTTCCCCAGAGCCTTCTCTTCTCCAAGTTAAACAAGCCCAGTTCCCTCAACCTTTCTTCATAGGAGAGGTGCTCCAGCCCTCTGATCCTCTTTGTGGCCCTCCTCTGCACATGTTCCAAGAGGTCTACATCTTTCTTGTGCTGGGGGCCCCATCCTGGACGCGTTGCTACCACCTTCCATTTGGCCTTGTTGAACCTCATTAGGTTCTCCTAGGTCCACTTCTCCAGACTGTCCAGGTCCCTCTGGATGGCATCCCTTCCCTCTATTGTATCAACTGCACTGCTCAGCTTGGTGTCATCTGCAAATTTGCTGAGGGTGCACTGGATTCCTTCATCTATGTCGGTTCACCTGTTCCTTTCACTTTGGCACTTTCTACTCAAAGCACACTAGTTCAGAGCAATGGACTTCACAAGGAGTGGGTCTTGCAAATGAATCCACAAGTGAGGCAACCACCGTAAAGATGAAGGGGAGATACTATCTCATGCTCACAGGCATGACCACAGACAGAATTCTCTACACTGCCATGGGTGTACAAGATAGTGGATAAAGGAGTCTCTTTCTTTCTGACCAGCCCAAAAGAGTCTTGTGAACATCCCGGCCTGTACAGACTGCAAGATTTGGATATAAGAGCTTTTTCTCTTTTTTGTGTGTCATTCCATCACATGTTTTTTTCCAAAATAAGGTGCACGCTATAACCTGATCTGCAGGTGTTACACAGCAATTCCAAAATAGTAGATGTTCTATGATCTGTGTTTCTCCATGTATATCTTTTTCTCATAGTTGCTTAACTAGGTTCTGCATGATCATTTTTCCTTTTATCACTTTTTCAAAGACAAGTAAAATCATCTAGCTTGGGTAGTCCATTTTCTTACCCTGAAGATAGGTGTCAAGAAGCATTAGGTTTTTATTCCTAATACCACATTAAGATCAATGACTCATGAATGCCATGTTTCCATTTGTGTAAACTTGTGAGTAAACGTCACCGCCTAAACAAACAACAAAAAAAAGAACAGCAGAATACAGAGTGGATCACAAATCTCTGACTAATTTCTCCATATTCCTTTTTCTAAATGTATAAAATTCTTGCCTTTTAAAAATTGTTATTTATTTGATTTATACTCATGGCATTTGATTCATCCTCAGATTCACTAGAAATAGCCTTCTTTCCATCCTTAACACAGGGGAGATGTTGGTTTTAGCTCACATTAGAAAATGAGTAATGCCAATGCTCAGTATCTCAGTCCTTGTGTGTTCCCACTCCCTGTGGGTGAAATTCATCTTCATGGTTGGGGAGAGAGAGAAGAGAAGAGAAGAGAAGAGAAGAGAAGAGAAGAGAAGAGAAGAGAAGAGAAGAGAGAAGAGAGAAGAGAGAAGAGAGAAGAGAGAAGAGAGAAGAGAGAAGAGAGAAGAGAGAAGAGAAGAGAAGAGAAGAAGAAGAAGGAGAGGAGAGGAGAGGAGAGAAGAAAAGAGGATCTGCCCCAGACCCCTGCATCATTTTAGTACACTGAATAGGGTCTACCAGGAGCCAGCACTAAGCAGATATTTAACCCTTCCCATCAGAGACTGACAAGTCATCTACTAGTTTAAAGCCATGAATCTGATGACGACTGTCATCCCAGACCCTTGTCCCCATAAAGATGCAGCAGCCTGCTCCAGCTTTCATGTTACAGATCCAAGACTATGATTCAGATCCATAAAAGGATTTAGATCTCTGAAGTAAGGCATAAGCAGAATTTCAGTCAAAACATGCAAGCCTCATGACCTCTGTCTAAACACACTGTTAAGTAATCTTAGAGTCACCTAAGATTTGAGGCAGACAGTTTAAGAGATGCTTCTGGTTCAGTTCAGCTTCTGTGCAGACATGACTCAGAAATGTCACTGCTGAATTCACTGCCTGGCCCCTCCAGTGAGGTCCATCAAGGCCCATGGATGCTCCCTACCTCAGTCCCAAGGTGCTGAGTTTCGCAGGTATGCTCAAATCACGCACAACACACCCCAACAGCATCAGGCTCCACATCATGCACAAGAGCAACCATTATACATTGAAAACTATGGTCAGCCAGGAGAAAGCTGGTGGCAGAATGTGTATCTAACAATGGCATAGGTGGTAGATATCTACTGGCATATTTTGATGCCACTTGCCAAAACTAGGATACACAGCTCCTAAAATAATTAATTTACAATATTCTTTTAGAATACAGTAAATTATTTTAGTTGGCTCCAGAAGGGGTAAAAAGTGGACTGGCACCTTGAGGACCATCCGGAAGTTTTGTCTTTCAAAATTAAACTCTGAAAGAAATCACAGATCTGGTTCTCCAAAAATTGGACTTTTAATTTCTCACCTGTACACTGCCTGTTACAACTTCTCACCAACCAAATTCTTGTTCCTGTCTCTCAAAT
Organism: Pterocles gutturalis; assembly: GCF_000699245.1. Taxonomy (NCBI): domain Eukaryota; kingdom Metazoa; phylum Chordata; class Aves; order Pterocliformes; family Pteroclidae; genus Pterocles; species Pterocles gutturalis. The sequence goes on along the minus strand of NW_010125771.1, from coordinate 11,422 downwards.
TTCCATCAGCCATCACAGCTTTTTATGGAAAAGTGTTGTTTTCCCTTGACCCCACATACAAATTACACACATAAATTAATGAACTAAAAAGTGAGATGAGGAACATTCACTGATAATCAGGAACAGATTTACAGACAAATATCTCAAAGACACTGTAATAAAGAGCACCATGAAAAAAGAATCCCATATATGTAGTTATACACTCAACACCTGCTTCAAGGCTAGTAAAAACCTAAATGCTATTGTGTAGAGAACTTGAAAATATTTGAAAGCAATTTCGTAGGTATTTTACTGATATTAATTACAATTTTCTTCTACCTAGAAAGATCTCTTGCACATGACAATAGTGCTGCCTGACTTGATTTAAATATATATATATATATTTAAAAGTCTTCAATACATTTATATTGTCTCTCAGTTAAGTACATGGCATATACAAAATAGATAACAATGGAGTGTATATTACTGGCTGGAGTGACATATTTATAGTGTGATCTTACTAACTTAGACTTGGAGCCATCCCAGACAAGTTTACAGGCTAATGCAAGTTTACAGGCTAATGCAAGTTTACATCATATAGCATGCAATGCCATCACACAGTCTGTACATGAAGTTATCCACATTTCGTGGCAATGATGAACAAAGTGATCAGCATTTCAAATATCACAGGAATCATCAATGCAATTAGTCACTAAGGAATGACTAGTACACATAACAGAGTGTACTGAATAACTAATGTTCTACAGTGCAAATGAAAAGCACATCTATAGCTTATTTCATTGTTAATATAACAATTAATTCAGACCCCAGGCCTTCACTCATACTAAAAACAGGACTGTTAAATCAGAAACTACAGGTTGGTACTGTTCTCTATCACATCAGCTAATCTGAGGAGCTGTGTAATTATAATCAGGAACTGCATAATTATAACTCATGGTATAATTTGATCCAATGAATCAAAATATTTTTTGTATTCAATTAATTTGTGTGCTCTCAAGAAAAGCAGAAAACATGTAATCATCTACCTGTTACTTTTAGTCCTTTCCAAGAACTCTTATATCTTTATGTACCAACTTGAATTCCCCTACTTACTCACTGATTTAGTATACTATAAGATATGTTTCTTTGCAACTCTATTTTATTTATTAGCTTCAGAAGGGTCCTATATCACGTTTATATTGTAATGGCTATGTACCCTGTGGATTGTAAATGTATATGAAATTAGTAGTTAATTTAGGATTCTTTTTCTCTTTAATGAAATTTGTCCAAATTATTTTAATGTTTTATCATTTAATGAGCATCTTGTGTACTGCCCCACTAAATGAAGTGGTACAGATTTTCAAATTTGACGACATTTTTAGTGCATCAACTTTAGATGCATTAGGAAGACTTCAAACTCTTAAAAGATCTAACAGTATCCAAATTTGGGCAAATGAAGTTTGAATCCACAACTCAGACTCACCAGTTCCTTTTGGAAATCAAATTATCGTCTTTTTATAACCATGTCTGCTATTTTATTTGATGTTCAATATAGCTTAAAATCAAATTGTCTTTCACCAGTTTCCAGTGGATGAAAACTGGGTGATCTACTAGTGTTATCTATCCAGTTTTGTACTTCCAGTAGCCAGCAATACATACTCTAAGTTTTTGCTTTCATGTCAGCCATTAAAGTTGGAGTTTTCAGCTTCTAAGCTCTGTCCCAGGGAAGATTTCACTAGAATCTTGAAGCTGATCATCCCCCAAAACAGAAGAAGTCAGATCACTTTTTTCAACAGAGTATTACTCTTCTTTCTTGCAACAAAGAAATGGACACATTTATTGAAAAAAAAAAGGCTATTAAACTCGGTTTAAACTAGCATACAGGAGTAGGCACGTCTAAAACTATGAATTGTTTGTATGGGTGTTTCTGATGTGGCAATGTAAAACAGATCTCCAAGAGCCTGAATGAGGTTGATTCAAACCAAGCATTTAGATGCAAAGCACTCTTGTAGGCAGAGAGCAAGGCAGTAGAACTCTTCCAGTGCTCCAAAGTAAAAGTCATCCCACATACGAACTGTCCAATATGACTTATTAGGAAACTTTTCCAAAGCTTACAGTTTCAACTGGAGGTTCTTCCACATGCATGAGGCTAGATTGGGAGGACAGGACAAGAGTTCTTCAATTTCTCATTGTATTTTTAACAAGATCTGTAACCCCCATGTTCAATAATGAGCTGAGTTTAAGAATTAAAATAAGGCACAGACTTTCAAAACTTATTAACTTGCATAATTGAGGACAGATTTTCAGAAAAGCCATGTATATAAAGCACAAAGTTCTTGGAAGTCCAGTCATTAGTGTCACAATGGGAACTGATAAGCAATGAGCATTAAAAAAAAAAAAAAAAAAAAGTCCTAAACTGGTAATTGCAATAGGGCTTGAATGTACTTAACATTACATACTTATCACTTTCTTCAAAAGATCAGGCACACAATACTCAGGATTCAACATTTTCTCTCATGTTAGCAAGGCTCATCATCCTTTGACTCATAATCCTTTGACTCATAATCCTTCAGGTTATAAATCAGGAATGGGGTGGAGATGAATTTGTATTAAATTTCAAGATGCAGGATGATGCCTGAATCACTTCCCCAAATCTGTAGTGCTTAGAAGATGGATAGTGTGGAGGAAGAGTGTATTTCTGATCAATCCTTTTAAATATTTGCTTGATGTCAATATTCCTTTTATGCCACATTTATTCTACTTAAACAAATCCACAGATGCAGTTACATTCTAAATTATTAGTTGGCTTAAAAATTGTACTTAAAAATGTTATTTTAAAACTGTTTTTCCTCTACAACTTCCCAGTGGTCTCTGAGAATGGCTATATACAGTTCTGGCAAGCACCGGCTTCACAGCTGCTGAGTTATTTATTTATTTACGCACCATCCTACTTGGCACAATGGGTTTGATTTTGTTAAAGGCACAGTGAGTGGGCAAAAATCAGGATTTTCAAATGAATTCATTACTATCAACTGCTAATGTTAGTGGCTGAAAACCATTGCTGAGGTCCAGAAGGGCAAAAGCAGTAGAGGTTGCTCAGCCTTCCACTCTCAAATGTTAACTTGGCCCTCAAGCTGGAAGGACAATCTCTGGCATCACAGGCTCTGGGCCAACACATGCTCGACCAGAAAAACCTCACAGAAATTACCTCAGTGGGAATATTTGGATCAGGAAGCATTTTCAGCACCAGGGCCTTAATTTTTGATGTCACATCCATCATTTCCTAGCAGGCAGCTGACCATAGCGCTAAAGGTGAATCTTATAGCATGAAACACTTCTCACTGGGAAGGGCTGAAACTCAGCTTTCTTCAGATTACCCAGCAGCTGCCAGATTCTGTGGGGCTTTCTGTCATGGGTGACCTCAACTGTATTTGAAGCTGTAATTTCAACCCAGTAAAGTCATCTCACAGCATGCTCCTGCACTGCGCTGGGGCAGATGTGGTGTCATTCCATTGTCAGCAATGGGGGAACTGTGTAAAGCCTCTTGCTGATGCCACATGAGTGGGGTATCCCAATGCTGCCTGACAGAGCACATTATGATACCAGCCTGTACTTTGCACAGGTCAGCTGTTTGGGACTTAGGGTTCATATCAGAAAAATTTACACGCAGATGTCATACCTTTGCAGCCCATCCTGATCGCAAATACTGACAGTTTCTGAGGACTCAAGAGAAGTGCCTGGAAGGTGAGGCAGGACATTTTATGCTGGAACTGACATCTGCTATGAAAAAGCAGGATGAAGCATCTGTCTCTGCAAGCTGTAATCAAGCTGGCATGTTGTCCAACACTGATCATCACTACAGTTACAGGTCCTGATCTAATTTGGGTCTAAAATGACAAAGAAATGTAGAATTTCATCCATTTGTAGGCTGGCCAGATACTACAGTCATACAAACATTAAAAATGTGTGTGGTAAATCAAATAACTAAATAGAGGTAGGCAGACAGATACGTGGATTGTGAAATGTAAAACATTACACCTATCCATTTTGGTTGAATGACACGTCCTTCAGCACAGGATCTGGCATGCTTACATTTAAAGCACCATGTGCATTTATGGTACTGTGTAAGTAATACACTTAAGGTAACAACCACTAAGTGAAACAAAGACAAATCACACAAAAAATTATGGCACTAGTACTGTTTTATTTGTTTTTTAAAAAATTTAAAACCTAGGAACTAGAACATCCTGTGTAAATTGTGGAATAACACCTCTGTATATTACTCTCTTTGGTTTTTTTTCTGTTAGCAGAACACAATGTGCTATAGTGTGCTGATTGGAATTCTTAACAAATACAATCAGTCTGATCACATTAAATGGGAAAGTTCCTGTAAAAACTGTCTTAACCATGAAATGGAAAGTTATGCTTTTCTGTTAATAATTTAACTATCATCTACCCATACTGCAGTGTCCCACTGAATAATTCAGAAGTATATTAGGTTCATGTTATGAGATTTCAAAACTAATATTTGCATTTTGCAGACACCCTTTCTGTATCAAGTTTCCATAAACAATATGATGAAGAGAAATAAATCCCTACTATGATGCTTTGTGCTGATAAGTAAGTGTAACTAGTTTGTAGGCTAATTTAAAGTTGCGGTTGTGTCTAAATAACCACTGCTTCAGTCAGATCTTCTTTTGACTCAGTTGCTCAGATCATGCTGCTACTGAAAGCTAAACTATTTTTGAGACCAGAAGTGTGAGATCTCTACACAAGCAAAATACTAAGAAAGCTGCCCTAAGCAAGAAGATAAAGACAGTCATTCCTTAGAGAATTAAATTGGTGCGCCCTTTGGGCTCTTCATTTCCAACAGGGGGACAGGGAGACCTGGCAAAGGGGGACAAGAAAACATCGGTGGAGATTGCTGTCTTCTAGTGATTTGGGATAGCAGAATAGGAGCCTGTGCTACCAACCTACCCACCTTACACACCAGGAGCTTCCCACAACAGAGACTCAAAAACAGCTGAAAAGATGGTTCTCCCTTCTCCTTCCTTGATTTTCCCCACAGTGTCAGACAGGCCAGGTTTCTGGTCCACACATCACTCCTTCCTAACATCAAAATCAGACCACCTTTGCCCACATCCTCAAAAGTATTTACACACAGCCACATGCTGTCTTGTTCATAGAAGCACTGATGAGAGGCTTGCCAATACCCCACTTTTTGGCTGACAGCTGTAAGACTCACAGGGACAACCACAGACAAGGCAGTGTGGCTTGCTCTGCCATCCATGTTCATGATCCTGATGCTCTGCACCGCAGTGACTCACTCATGAGCTACGTGCCCAGGCTTCCTACTGGCAGACTGTTTACCACCTGTTTTCAGGGACTGCTCCCCTGTGCTATTGATTCTTCCCCAAGTGATTCACTGCTGGTTTGGCATCACTTCTCAACTGTCTCACTGTACTTGTGCCACTTTGCCTCCTCCTTCTTCCTTCTAATGGCTTGCACTATCTTTTGTCTTCTTTCTGTTTGTCTTCTACCTTTTCGCTTCTTCCTCCTCACCTCATGCCTGTTCTAATTCCTTGTTCTCTTTCTCACAGCATTGTTTCCACTATCTCCTGCTCTTCCTATCTATTCAAAGCAAGCTTTTCTTGCTTGCTCCTTGCTATTTTTCTTGCTCAGCATTGGCACTGTTTCCTACTTCATTATCGCCTCTGCTCTTCCATGGTTTCCCACTCAATCCTCACTTCTATATTAATGCTTACCTTCCTCCTTCTTGACATTATATTTCACCCATTTTCAGAAGTCACTTGCAGTGTCTAGATGTCTCCCTTGGCCCTAGATCTCTGCAATTAACACAACCACATTTTTATGGTGGCCTTTCCTCTTCTTTACTCTGCCCATTTAATTCTTAAGAAAAAGTACCTGGTGCACCAGTTTTCTCTTTTCCTGTTCACATCACTTCTAGCTGTCCCTTCACGCTCTTATGCATCATATGCAAGTCATGACCTTCTCAAACCTGGCTCTTCTAAGTCAAAAACCTTGTGCTGTGCATCTCTCAACCACTTATTAAACCATTCCTTCCATTAAGACTTTCCCCGGTTCCCTCCCATGTTCTTTTTACTTACAGTTGGATACATCTGATGTGAGTAGATTGAATTTCATTATAAAGACGTTCCTGACATACTCTGGTTTTATCTAGTGTCTTGTATACTTAGGTTTCAGAACTGCTTGGGACTTACATGTAGTTCTAAATGACGAAGAATAAATGCAAGTAATAAGTTTCAGTTCCACTGCAGTATGTGAGTATATTGCTAGTTTATCTAATGCTGATTAGGAATTAAAATACAAGCTTAACTGTGGATAGTCCTCTTCTACTCTTTCTCTTGTTATGACTACCTCTTCCAGTAGCAAGTTTGAGAAATGACAAAAGCAGAATGATAGGATGAATAAAAAGAGAGAGCTGGGGAATCCCAAAGAGGAATAAATTAATCAATTAAAAAAGCAAATACAGGAAGTAAAGTATTGGGTGCACTTGCTGGTTGGTGGCCACATCCAAGATCTCCTGTGATCAAAGACTCATGTTTATTGCATTTACTGAATAAGCATCTTGCATTTTACCAAAGCTCAAAGCCCTGGGCCCATTACAGTGAGTGAAGCTGAGGTGTTGAAATGTTAACCAATTTCTGAAAATTTGTCTTCACTGTCAAAAAGACAGTTTGACTCAGTGAGATTAATGGAAGCCTCTTTTTTAGTTAAAATACAAAGAAACTTGCGAAAGTTGCAAAATTTTAAGTCCCCCTGATGGCAATATACTCCCTGTCTGTCTCCTGAGACCTTGAGACAAACGAAAAAAAACTTAAGGACCACTTCTGATTAGCTTTTCATGAATTATAGAAAATGTATCTTATTTTTCCCCATTATGTATTAGTTGATCTAGGAAAAAGAGTGTCTTCTCCCTGAAGACATTTCATTTGGTACTAAGGGAAGCAGCACATTTGAAAAAAATGCTCTAGAAAGTGAATGAGTCACCTGGAATTTTTGTTTGACAAAGTTTCCTGAAAGCTGTGGTTTCCTTACCCCTTAACTGGGCCCCAGCAAATGACAATACATATCCTTCTGTTCTACCCTTTTCTGATTTGTAGTTCACCATTGTACTGGGACTAGAGTGTGAGATGCTGCTATGACATACACTGGCTGTCCTTGAACCTTATTGCACATAGGAAATCCATAGCTGTGTAAGATGACCTTGCTTGGGGATCATCATTTAGATAATCAAAATAGCAGAAAGCAAAATTTAATCTAAGATGGAAATAAATGTGGAGAGAACACAGGAAGATTTATCCTATTACTTACCACCACAGTCAATATAAAATCAGTGGTTTCTACCTTGCCATTTGTGGTTTTGCTGATGCAGCCTAGATTGTCACAGGTTATTGCTTCAACAAAGTTTCTAATCTGCATCTGCATTACTCATTTTTTCCCACAGAAGTTTATTTCACACACATTTAAGGATGTGGCCAAATGTGCCCCTGCATTACCACTGTACTATTGATCAGAAGGCATTTTAAGCAGCACTCAGCATGTACTCCACTAAATTGGCAGCAGCAATCTGTGCACAAAGTGCATCTCACAGCCTACTTTCAACAATCCCACTCTTCCCAACAGCTTTCCTAGTGGAGAGTAAAGATCTCCAGGCATATCTGTGTACCAATACAACTGTAACCACTGGCAGATAGGATCTGTCTCTGTCCCTCTTACAAACGTAGCCCTTAAGTTTTAGGTTTTTTTAATGTACATTTGTTGCCTTGAGACCCTCTACAGTTCTTGCTGTACCAAGTGTGTAAACAGGAATGAGACCACATTCATGTTTGCGGGCCACTGAAGTATCAGAACAGCCCACGCCCTGGCCCTAGCATGATAGCACCTGCAGCTTTCAATAATGTGCAAAGAATTTTCCTAAGGAATAATGAGTGTATTCATTTTGCATTTTTCTTCCTCTTCATTGCATCTCAGTTGTTCTTTTAGTCTGCACTTTATCTGCAGTTCCTGCAACACCATTTGAAAGAAAAAAGGTATTTACCACCAGGGAAGGGAATAATTACAGGGTTTGGGCATACTGACATATGTGATTAGCTGCAAGGGAGGTATGTATAGAATCATAGAATCATAGAATGGTTTGGGTTGGAAGGAACTTTAATGATCATCTAGTTCCAGCCCCCCTGACATGGGTAGGGATACTTTGGACTAGACCAGATCACTCAAAGCCTCATCCAACCTGGCCTTGAACACCTCCAGGGATGGGGCATCCACAGCTTCTCGGGGCAACCTGGGCCACTGCCTCACCACTCTCACAGTAAAAAATGTCTTTCTAATATCTAATCTAAATCTACACTCTTCAATTTTAAATCCATTACTCCTCATCCTGTCACTGCATGCTCTTGTAAAAAGTCCCTCCCCATCTCCTGTAACCCCCCTTCAGGTACTGGAAGGTTGTTCCAAGGTCTCCCCGGAGCCTTCTCTTCTCCAGGCTGAACAACCCCAACTCTCTCATCCTGTCCTCATATGGGAGGTGCTCCAGCCCTCTGATAATTTT
>NW_010125771.1:0-2830 GCF_000699245.1 Pterocles gutturalis | reverse complement strand
GTCCTTGCTGTGCTGAGGACTCCAGAGCTGGATGCAATACTGCAGGTGGGGTCTCACGAAAGTGGAGTAGAGGGGCAGAATCACCTCCCTCGACCTGCTGGTCATGCTCCGTGTAATGCAGCCCAGGACAAGGCTGGCTTTCTAGCCTGCAAGTGCACACTGCTTGGTCATGTTGAGCTTCTCCTCAACAAACACCCCCAGGTCCTTCTCCTCAGGGCTGCTCTCAATCCATTCTCCTCCCAGCCTTGTGCTTGGGATTGCCCTAACCCATGGGCAGGACCTTGCACTTGGCCTTGTTGAACTTCATGAGGTTTGCACAGGCCCACCTCTCAAGCCTGTCAAGGTCCCTCTTGATGATATAATTTCAACCTTAGCACATAGCTTGGTATTGTCAGCAAACTTTCCAAGGGTGCACTCAATCCCACTGTCCATGTGCCCAACAAAGATGTTAAAAATCATTGGTCCTAGTACTGATCCCTGAGGAACGCCACTCGTCACTTTCTTCCTTTTGTACATGGAGCTATTGATCACAACTCTTTGAGTGCGACCATCCAGCCAATTCCTTATCCACTGAATGATCCTTCCAGTAAATCCATGTCTCTCTGCTTTAGAGATGAGGATGTATGCTTCAGTGTTGCTTAAGATGGAAGCAGATAGAATTACAGAAACTAGAGGGCAAAAAGGCTAGTGTGACCTTCTGAGAACCATGTATAATGTTACACTATCAGGCAGGAATATTATGTTTATAAACAAATGTAAGAAGAATCCTACCATGGCCTGTTCCTGAGACAGTTGCCAAACATGATGAGTAAAATCCGCCCACAGAAAAGCATGCGATAATGCAGCCATAGGTTAGCCTGAATGACTGTATCACAATTAAATCATAATTATATGAGGGGCATTACAGCAAAAGCAATATACTAAGAATTGCCTTGGTATAGCACGAGCTTGTTGCTAATACAGATCATGTTCCAAATCCACTTCAGCATGTGGCACACAGCCAAATGGAAGAGCATCTGCTGTGAGCTCATTGTCCTGGGGGAAAGGGAGTGGGCTGCAGGAGGCAAGCTATATCGAACAGCAAGTACTGACCGGGTGAGCCACCTTCTCACTCACCCAGTGCCTCCCTGTGGTTAAGGTCTGCTGCCATCTCCAGTGATTGCTACACCAAGGCGTTCACAATAGTGTTTGCAACCACATTCTGCCTCTAGGTTTCTTTCATGCATGTCTCTTTTTATTTCTGGAATTAACTCTTCTGAGGCTACTCAGTGCTTTAATCATCCTTCACACTACTGTCTTGCAGTGGCCATGATCGTGGATTGTTTATTAATCTCAGAATATCTAGAAGTGCTTCTGGGGCACCTAATTCTTATTTGCCCGAGGCTTTTCTCTTTCCACCCTTCTCAGTGCCTTCTGAACTCAAGAAACATACGCCTCTCTGCATCTCAGCACGTACACTCTACTGAGACAAATGAGAGATCTGTTTGTTCATACCAGTTAGCTGCCAAAGAGTCTGTGTACGGCTTGGCTCCTCTTTTCCTCTACCTTGTTCAACTCATCTGTGACTGACTACATAGGTAATCTCAAATATAACTAATTTCTTTCAGTTTAAAGTGAAATCCACCTCAAAGTATTGTTTTTTGTGATGTACTGCAGAATATTGCACCACTGTTTACTGCAGTATTAATCATTCTTGTCCCAAGGCACCATATCCTGAGAGTTCTGTCTCATGCCACATAGTTGCTGAGGCAATTGCAGTTATTTCAATATGCAAAGCTCCGCGTCAAGGTCCAGGAGCCTATCCAGACAGTTAGCTCCCACTGAATCCCTTGGGAATCATGAGTAAACCTCTTAAGAATTGAGACTATGGAACGAGTGAGGTGATACCTTTTGCTTGAGCTGAAAAATACTTGTACAATCTGAAATGTAGACAAATCCTCACACTGTTCCTGTGAGTTTGCATTTTGTGGCTTTTGCTAAAACTTTATGTTTAGGCAAGTTCTTACTTTGTCTGGTTTTATGAAAGTAACAGTGCCTTCAGCTACCCTTTGAACTTATGTGAATAACACCCTGTTTTATCAGGTGATAAAACTCCTCCTTTGCTTTATCTGTAATTTTTGCTGTTGGGTCCTTACGTGAGACACCTGTATGTGTCACTCTACTTCTCCCACACATGCACAGCCCTGTGATAAGAGGGGAAGCTAGTAACACCATGGCTTTAAATTTCTTGGCTAGGGCATAAAAGTTGGACTCATCACTAGATGCTGAAAATAAATATCTGTATCCTCAAGTGGCTACCGTTATTTCCGGATCCTTGTATTTACTCATGCTCTGTATGTCACAGGACTTGAGTCAAAGGGAGGGCCACCTAACCCTGGACCCATACTAGTTCTTTGCCCAAGACAGCTCAGCATTATTGCTGACTTTAAATTATATCCAGCTCCAGTGGCTGCTGTGCAGCTTTCCAAACAGCAGGGAACTGCCATAATGCTACAGCCATGCACATTTCCCATGGTGTGCCTTCCATCCTGAAGCAGTCAAAAGACAGGACCCAGGGAAAACTATGTTCTACCAACAAAGCAGAAAACTGAGTAGTCAGGGACAGAACAGGTACCTAAAATTTAATTTGTACTGAACTGCCAACAAAAATTTCTGGTCTATTAAGCTATATCATTCCCTGTGCTTTGCCACCATTACTCACAAGTAACCTCACTGGACATTTATAAAGAGCTCTGGGTCAGATGCAATTCTGCTCTGTTATTGTATTTTATGCATCATTACTTTCTCTGGTTTTTATAATATATTTATTTATTTATTTATTTATTTTTAA
>NW_010125770.1:0-2528 GCF_000699245.1 Pterocles gutturalis | reverse complement strand
GGCTGGAGATGTGAGTACCGACTGGCCCGGCCCCGGCCCCCTCATCCCGGGCAGGACTGCCTCCCACCCCCTGCACCGGTACCGGTCCCTCCCCAGGACAGGGATCTCCTCCTAGTACCGGGATGTCCTCATCCCATCACCCCCAGGACAGGGATCTCCTCCCAGTACCGGGATGCCCCCATCCCATCACCCCAGGACAGGGATCTCCTCCCAGTATGGGGATGCCTCCATCCCATGACCCCAGGACAAGGATCTCCTCCCAGTACTGGGATGCTCCTGTCCCACCACCCCCAGGGCTGGGATCTCCTCCCAGTACCAGGATGCCCACATCCCATCACCCCAGGACAGGGATCTCCTCCCAGTACCGGGATGCCCCCATCCCATCACCCCAGGACAGGGATCTCCTCCCAGTATGGGGATGCCTCCATCCCATGACCCGGATCTCCTCCCAGTACTGGGATGTCCTCATCCCATCACCCCACGACACGGATCTCCTCCCAGTACTGGGATGTCCTTATCCCATCACCCCAGGACAGGGATTTCCTCCCAGTACCAGGATGCCCCCATTCCATCACCCCAGTACAGGGATGCCTTCCCAGTCTGGGGATTCCGCCCTGCCACTCCAGGGCAGGGGGCCTGGCCACAGGGTCGATGTCCCCAGGGTGACGGAGCCCGGCTGGCCTGGGTCCCCCGCCCCAGCAGGACAGTGCTGGGGTCCCTGGCTGGGGTGCTGAGCTGTCCATCCTGCGAGCGGGGACACAGGGAGCGGGTGGCTCTGCCAGGCAAGTGGGACAGGCTGGAGTCACCAGTGGGCTCCAGCCCTGAGCAGTGACCTCAGCCATCCCTGGGAGGGATGCTGGCTGCACCCACAGAAAATGGGTGTCAGGGGTATCCAGCATGAGCAGCGCACTGTCCCCAGCTCAGCCCCAGATCACAGCCAGCCTGCAGCCTTCATCGCACACGGTGGCAGCCTGGAAAGCCAAAACATGCCGTTTCCTTCTGCCCAGATCTCGCTCAGAAGCCCTCTCCTCTGCAGGGCTGGGGGGACCTGGCTCTGGTGGCTGCAGGGCTGGGGGTCCCATGGCCAGTGTCCCCCCTCCAGGGGAGGTCTGCACCTCTCTGGGGAGCTGGTGTGTTCCCCAAGGACTCGGGAAGCTTCAGCGCGGGGTTCCCTGGTGTGGTGGCATCCCTGGTGTCACTAGTGGGACAGCTGGTCACGCTCACCATGGCCCAGGGGAATGTGCAAGAGGGAGACAGCACCACCTCACCCGTGGCTGCTGCCCCAGGGCCAGAGAGGCTTTGGAGGAGCCCCCAAAATGACAAAATTAAATATACGGATATGTTAGCAAAGCATTGCATCGGTGGCTCTCGAATGCATACTCAGAACAGATTCAAGCTGGCTTTTGGCCAGTGAAATCCTAAAGAAGGGGTGAAGAGCATCACCGAGCTGTGCATCCTGGCATCACGCGTATCCAGCAGCCTTTGGGGGCGTGAAGCTGCTGGGTGCAAAGCCCCCCTGTCCCCGGCACCCATCCATGGTATGCAGCGCTCGCCGGCGTCCCGCCAGCCTGCGGCTCCCTGACCAACGGCCCAAGCACCCAGCGGGAGTGAGAGCGAAGGCAGATCCACCAGAGCGCTGGGAAATACCTCAGGGGGTTCTTTCCCCTCATCAGCAGAGGGGTTTTCTGCCACCCTGATGGGAGCTGGGGCGCGGGCTCCTGGGGATGGGGCCCCCATGGGAGGGGGTTGCTGCAGGGCCAGCCAGAGGCTGTTTTGCCAGTTGACAGGGTTGGCACAAAGGACACAAGCAACAAATTAAAGAAGTAAGCTTATTTTTACTTATGTTTAAAGTGATAAAATAATGAGAAAAAGAATACAGTGAAAATAAATTAAAGCAAGATAAGGTAAAGCAGCAAAGTAATAAGCATACTACTATAGCAAGCAGAAAGTAAGGTAATGCACCTAGTTATTACTGCATAGAGTTAGTAATATTGATTAAGATCCATCACCAGTTGCCCTATTAATACGTTACCATCATCCAGATCCGCGCCTGCTGGGGAGCCCGGTTGCAGCGAGGATTTGGAGAGAACCCTTCCTGGCAATTGGGAAATCTCTGTACAGTGCATCCACTGTATAGATGAGGCTTCCAAATTTCCCTGCAAACGTTCCCCACTTTTATACAGTTGAATAAACAACTTTCTATCTCAAACTGCGAAAAACACCTGGTGTGGTTTTCTCCTTGTTGACTTCTGTCTTGAGCCTGGCCAGGGCAGGAGAGGGGAGATAACAAGAACAGAAGAATCCGCTAATCTTGATTATGTCTCTCGCAACAAAGCTCGTCACAACTTGCCACATTGCTTTGCCATCTGTGGCAATGGGGCACATCCGTGTTTAATTTTGGCTACTGTTACGCAATCAGTATCTTTCTGCTGGCGAACCTTACACAGCAAGCGTTACAGCAAAGCTCTGTAAGCGTTACAACAAAAACCTTTTATAAATTGGCATATATTAACAAGGTAATACATTGC
>NW_010125769.1:0-233 GCF_000699245.1 Pterocles gutturalis | reverse complement strand
ACAACCCTCTCCTGTACCCTACCTTGAAAACCCCTCCCTGAATTCCCAGCCTTGGCCCCTCCCCAGCCCAAATCCCTCAACTTATCGTTCAGAACACTGAGGAGCTGGATCCATCCTCGACAGAAAAAACCCAACCAGATCGGCTAGCTGGGATGCTCCTGCAGTTGCTGGGTGCCTCTTATCATCTGCAAAAAGAACACAGAAGACACAACAGCACCGGCAGTCCACATCAC
>NW_010125768.1:0-2113 GCF_000699245.1 Pterocles gutturalis | reverse complement strand
TGCTGCCGGTGCAGAAAAGCGGATGAAACTTGACAGTTAATGGAGCACGCCCTGTTCCTGAATTGATCCCTCGGTACTTACGGATGTTTTTCTTTCAGGTAAAAGACTGAGCTTTCACGTATGATAACTTAAGAACAGCCTGCCCGTGGCCTTCTTTAGAGTTGGGTGTTTCTCTTCTGTTTGTCCGTACTAATTTTACGAGCGAGTTGGAAAGAGCCTTTTATTTTTATCTCTATAACTAAATTTTAGCAATACGTGGTGTCACCGTAGTTAATTTTTGGGCACCTAGGTGCCAGCAGAAATGTCATGAATGAAACATGACGGAAACCGATAACTAAATTTTTTTTTAACTTTTTTTTTTTTTAATTCCACTGCAGTGTTGCTGATGGCCCGATATCCTGTAGCTCAATCCTTGTTCTGTTCAGCGGAGCTTTGCGTCTAGGACTTCTAAGGAAGAAAGTTGGTCCTTCCGGAAAAGGATCGGTCATTCCTAGGATGGAGCCAGAGACTCGGAGAGTCGCTTAAGTCCGCGATCGGTACAAGATCACTTCAGGTTGAAAGGAGAGACACGGACAAAATGGAACGAATCGGCATTGCCTCCGTGTGTTTTGCGGGCTTTTTCCAGAAGCGTCGTAACTGGCGACAGTGAGTCCCCGTGTACTTTTGATGAGTGATTGCTTCTGTAATGTCCTTTGTCCTTAACCTGCAGCATGCATTCTCTCATTCAAGGAAGCTGCATTTTACCAACTTCCCGTCAGAGTGGATCCTCAGAGATAACGTGCTTGGCAATGGAAGTCATCAGCAACAAGATGTTTCGCTCTCTTAAAAAAAAAAGTAGTTTTTTTTTTCTGTCCCCCCCCCGCCCTAAAGTAAAACCATTGGGGGGATCTTTTATCTCCTCACTGATTTTTCTGTCGCAAGTGAAACTTTCAAAAAAAAGTTAAAATTGTGTAACTTAAAAATGGACTTGCATTGTTTAAACTGTCACTGCCAAATAGCTGTAGCGTATAATTTATTAGGTGTACATAAGCAATTAGGTATTTGTTCTAAATCGTTAAAAAGAGAAGCAACTGAATGTTGTGGGGTGTTTTTCCCCCGATATGTTGACGGAGCGCTCTGAAGTACTTTATTTCTGCCTTGCTTTCCACAGCACGCTTCCCTGGCAGTTCCGTAGCATCTCTCCTGGGCTGTGCAGCTGGCTAGGTGTCCCTGCTGATGATGTATCACGCAAAAAAAAAAAAACAAACCCTTGTCAAATTCTAACCATGTCTTTTGGAGGTCGATTATTTAATGGTATCGGTTCACAGCTACGCGAGTTAAATTAATGCAAAAGGAAAATCAAGGACTTCTACAGTACAGGTATGTTTGTTGGATGTCTGTACACATGCACACCTTTTTAGTATCCGGTGAGTTACTGAGACTGGTTCTGTATTTTTTATTTTACTGTTTAAAGTATTAAGCCTTGTTTCCAATGTTATTGTCCAAGCAAGGAAGATGTGCAGCAGCAGCGGCGGCAGGGCTGTGGCTGCGGCGGTGGATCTGTAAGTGTAGATTCTGATCACGGTACAGCCTTGTCCCGCAGCCTCGCGGGGTTCTCTCCCTGCGGCAGTGCTGTGAGGAAGGGACGAGACGAGACCCTTCACGGCACCAGTGAGGGGGTTTACTTTTCCGCTAAGAATGCGTTCGAAATCATCTCAATTCGTGTTAACATGGATTTTAGGTGTTCAGCTCACCCTGGCTGTTGCCGGGTGTGTTGTGTGTAGAGCTGACCTGTTGGCGTTGACTCCTCGTCCAGCTCCACTCCTCTCCTCTCCCTTATTCTGCCTGAATTCCTCTCCTTTCTTCTGTGTTCTGTTTTTAATGTGCCGAAATGTGCTTTGGGATTGTGATTTTTGTTTTCCCAAGGTTTTGTTGTAAGCGTCTGGTGATGCTCAGCAGATGCCCCCAGCCCAGGTTTTCCTGGCAGTGGCTCAGCCGCTGACCGTCAGGGGCCAGCCCATGTGCAGGGCTCCCGGCTCTGTCTCCCGTGGGGGCCCTGCGGGTGCGGCAGCGGGGGCTGTTGGGGGCCAACGGGGTCTGGGGATGTTTGTGGCCCTGGGGAGCTCGTCCCAGC
>NW_010125767.1:0-3800 GCF_000699245.1 Pterocles gutturalis | reverse complement strand
CCCTCCCTTACCCCCCCCCTCCAGTTTGTATGTTTGCATTGAAATATTTTTTTAATGTCATTGTGTGAGGGTCTTGACCCATCAGCTCTTCACTGGTTGATGTTTTTTGCTGAAGAGACCATGGTTTTCTGATCCCCTTCCCAGGACAGAGCTGGAGCTTCAGGTTCTCAGTGAGCTACGGAGAGCTCCGCGCTGGGAAAGAAAACGTCTTCGGTCGATGGGGTTTTAAGAGTGAGCAACGCTTTGGCAAAAGGGTTAAAAAACCCCAACGATAACCTCTCTGGAGAGCTCAAACAGAACTGCAAAGACCAAGATGTGGTAATTGTGACAGGTGATGCGAGCGGATGGAGACTTGTTCAGTTCCCCCACCTCCCCCAAGGTGGCAGTGGCACCTCAGGCCAGCACCGCGCCACCTCAACAGAAAAGTGATTTTCAAGTTTTTCACTGAAACAAACTACAGGACATTTTTTAAAGCCTGTAGTAAATATATAAATTTAAAGAAAAAGCATTGGTGAGCTTGTAATCTCAACCAAAAGGTATAACATTAAAACCTTCTCCCTTCAGAATCGGTTTTTCCGTCCCTGTTGGAAACAAGCACTGTGCGTTGACGATGGGTTGTGTTGTGTGGGTGTGATGGAGCTGAAGAGCCAGTGACAGCGTTTATGTTTCGATATCATCAGCAGGAGAACTTACATCGGCGTGAAACCATGGATACCAGCTCCTGTCTCTCTCCACACTTCTGGCAGCGGTGAGATGGTCTGTATCCTCAATTCCCAAATCATAAACATCGTTCAGAGAGCAACATCATTTATGGAGAGGTTTCGTGGGAGGTCCTTACGTGGGGGAGCGCTGCCAGATGAGAAAGTACCAGCTGGAATTCCCTCTGCCACCCATCCCTGCCTCCAGAGACCAAATACAGGATTTTTGGACAGTGAGACTGAGCTTTTATTTTTTTCAAAGAATATCTGCAATTTCATGAGCATCAGACAGAGATAGCATGATACCTATGTCATTGTAGTGATACTCAAACTGGAGAGAGGAAAACATGATCTCCATTACAACTGTAGGTATCACAGTTTTACTCTGAAAAAAAACCCTTTTTTCCCCAAAAAGAAGTCACTGGGTGCCTGTAAATGATATTCCAAAGTCCTCCCACGCAAAGGAGTCTCTCCCAGACCATGAGGCAGGCTGATCCAGCAGAAGGGCTTTGCCCACAGAGGCAGAAAATTATTCTTGAAGTCAGTAGATCCATGTGAGCACAGCATCAGTGGTTCGATTGAAGCCTCAGGAGTCCTCCTCGGATGCGCCGGGTCCGACTATATCAGCGGATAAGAGGCATAGCTGGCGATCCCGCAATGGTTCGCGTGGTTTCTTGCCATGCGGATGTAGCCCTGGTCGCCAAAACGTACGCCCCAACTTTTGGCACACGAAAGAAACGAAAAGAGTGAGAAAAATCCAGTCCCTTTTTCTGCAAGCGCAGCAGCAGCTTCATCAACATCACAGCGATGAAGTGTTTTCATTAACCGCTTCTTGGGATTTCTAATCCTGTATTAAGTTGTGACTGTGCTCATCAATATGAAGGGAACTTAAAAATGTGTGTCTTTTAAATGTATTTAAAGTTCCTTCCTGCTGCTGGGGTGACATAAAGATGCTTTGGCATGGCTGAGCACGAATCCTGAGGGAGCAGTTTAAGGACCAATTCTAACTCTAAACTCTCTAACAACCCCCGTTGCACAAGCACCCAACTGATCTCCCTCCCGTCAGTTATAAAATTGGGAGGGTGTCGGGTCGAGCAGTGGGAGGTTATGTAGGAGAAGCCTGTCCCTATAGATCCTGAGCATATGGATAACGGGAGTTCAGGGATGTACGGTCGCACCTTTACCTGTTTTTCACAAGCCAGTAGTCCTTATCGTTTAGGGTGCCATAGCCGATCGCAAGTACTCCGTGGTTCACCTCCTGCGTGCAGCGGGGGTCATCGTACACGCCTGGGAAAAAAAGGAGTTTGGAAACACATCATCAGACCACAGGACCCCGTCTCTGAGCCGCGAGCGGGACTCAATCCAACCTTCAGCATCGTCACTAGCACCGCTACCTTAGCTTTTGTCGTTTTGATGCCTTCATCCAGAAATTAAGCCCCAACATGCCAAATTCCACCCAATTTTGTAAGCTTTCCATGCAGAAAGACACAGAAAACTGTGAAGAAGATCTCCAGGGTAGAAGGACATACCTGACCTGTACAAGAAGAACGTGGGCAGGGTGGCGTCAATGGCGACAGAGACCGGCCCGATGTTGGCCACAGCGTCTTTCAGGGCAGCTTCATCGGCATGCGGGAGCTCAACGTACTTGGAGCAGGTGGCGGCTCGCGTGGAAGCGTTGTATTGACAGGTCCCATTCTGGTAGGAACAAGGGGGAGTTGAGAAGAGGAGCGTGAGGAATCCACCAGGAACATCTCAAGACTTCCAGGTATGTGTTTTCTATCAGCCCTCTTTTGCTTTGTGTTACCCTATTCATCACTTTTCCTCGACTACCATTTTTCTGTACACACGACTAAGGAAAAGGTGGCTGGAAGGACCTGAAGAGACATCTCACTTCCCCACGGCAAGAGCAGCCAACCCATTTCAGCAGAATTCTCTGCCTTTTTTCTAGAAACCTCCGATGAAAATATTTCTGTCACTTCCCTAGAGAAACTGTCTTTGCTTCCTCACCCTTCCCATCTGAAGGCTCCTCCTCAATTTTTTCTATTGTAAATGAAGCCCACAGCTTCTCGTTCTCCCTCTGGATACAGACAACAGCGTCTTTCCTCTCTGTCGCTGCCTTATGCGTGTTTGAAGACTTGTACTCCACTTTTCTTTCTTGGACTGAGCTGCTGTTACTTTGACCTGTTTCCATAGGCCATGTTTTCAGGACACCAGGTCTTTTCAGAGCATCTCTTTTATCTCTGGCCATCAAGACCCTTAGCATTAGGACCTTTATTTTCTTATGGCTCTTTCCTTACGACCTTGCAAGTCGTGCAGCGTCTGTTACTTAAACAAAAAAACAAACTATGAATGTCGTTCACTGGAAAGCTCTGCCCGCTGAGATGGTGGAAATGTCAAGATCCCATTTTAAAACTAAAGAAGATGGAGTAACACAGAGAGCTGAGAACAGAACCCAGGGCTCCTGTCCCCTTTTTCCCTCTGTGTAATATGTTGCTTCATAATTTATGTAGGATGGAAATAAACATGTAGAAATTCTGTCTCCCAGTCCAGTCATTCACCTATGAGAAAATAAAAAGTCTAAAATTCCCTTCCCTGAGTCTGAAAGAATCAGCTGCAAAGGCCAAGAAGATGACATGAGACTGGCAGAAACCAAGACAGAGGTGGATCCATGGGAGAGAAGGAGAAGGGTGTCTGCACAGGAGAGCTGAACAAGTTGCCATGTTGCTTCCATGCTCACGTGCTGTCTAGGTCTGGCGCCTACCTGAGCCGTGTAGGGGTAGGAATCGTCCGAGTCGATCCCTTCATTGTCGATGATGTACTGGAAAGCATTGGTCATGAAACCTCCGCTGCAGCCTTTGTTCCCGTACATCATGGAGCAGTCGACGAGGTTCTGGGCGCTCAGGGACACCAGCTTCCCTGTCTTCAGCTTCACCTGGGCTTCCAGGGCTCCCACAGCGCTGAACGCCCAGCACGACCCACACGCGCCCTGAAAAAGCCCCAGAGATGCTCAGACCAAGCACGAGACTGAGACATGAAGAGGCACAGAAAGAGCTTCGCACCTGATTCTTCACATCCGTGACGCATCCCTTCTCCCTCCAGTCC
>NW_010125766.1:0-3391 GCF_000699245.1 Pterocles gutturalis | reverse complement strand
CCATAAACTGCCCAACACAAAGATGCGCTCCTCAAACCAGTCCACACTGAGCCAGCAGTCCAAAGTACAGACACAGGGCCACCCCCATCCTCTCGATGGGTCTACACCCAACGCAGCCGCGCTATAAATAATTTTTTTTTAAAATATATATCTATATTTACCTATCTATTGGGGTTTTCCAGATGCCCCGTGGTGGAGGCTGGCCGTTTGGACCAAACAACTGGGTAAAAAACCAGAACAGGAGCAGGAAAGGAAGACGGGATGTGCCCAAGAACGGGCACATGTTTAAACCAAAACCCGGACGATTGTCTACATTGTATACAGATAATGGTTCCATGCCCATCATTTTTTTCTATTTATGGAAACGCTCTCTTGCCCTCGGTGTAAGAGAGGGCTGGATGCTGTCACGGACGAATTCTCTGTACCTAAGACGGACTTTTTTTGTTTGTTTGTTTGGTTTTTTTTTTTTTTTAGATAACACTTTAAAAATAAAAGACGATTAAAACAAAGCAAAGACCTCGTGAGACACTTGTGTAAGGCATTGACTTGAATAGCTCTGTTTTGTGGCGTGTTTGTGGATTCCTGTGTGCGTGAATGTGTGTGTGAGGGTGCACACGCACGTAAGCACCCACAGCAACACGGGAGAGAACGAACACGTCCACGGGAGGTTAAAGACTTACGAAAAACGTGCCCTTACTCTGTCTAAAATAAAATGTTTTATGTATCAAAGGTAACTTAACTGGTTTTAAGCGTAGCTCCCGCAGTAGCTGTGATCTATTAGTTTTTCTCCATATTCCCTATTGCATTTATTTAAAGAAATATTGCTATAAAGGCTGTTGTTGTCTTCATATTTGGCACCGTCTAAATCGTTTGGGTCCATGTACAATTTGTGGCTTTTTGGTGTAATGTATAACAGTGCCAAATGCTGATAATAAAGATTATTCTGTACAAAAGAATTAAACGCTTGAAACACAAGTCCCTCAGTGCTATTTCATCCACCTTGTGCTTGGCTGGTGTTGGCACCAGGAATGGAAAAAAACATTGTTTTAACTTGGATTCATCTTGTCAATAAGGTAATGGTTGCTTTAAATACTGTGAAAAATGTCCTGACTCCTAATTGTCTGGCTGGGAAACAGAGCTGTAGGACGAGGAAAGGTTTTGCTTCAGTGTATAGGTGAGTGGTATTCTCTTTAGCGGACTTATGGCAGAATTAGTCTGGCTCTTCATCGCTGTTCGTAGAATTGTTTTCGGCTGCGTTACAGGGAAACTGAGCTTCTACTGGGAGTCAATAAGCTCCCATGACGGGTTCTGCTGGATGAGAAGTCACACATGTTCCCAGTGATAACGCTTTAAATCTTTAGCCAGTCGTGATTTATTAGTTCATTTTCACCAGATCATGATTTCTCAATTGGCTAGCACTTTTGAAGGGGAATACATGGGCGGTAACCTAAAGTTTCTCTTAGATGCCTTTTCTGTTTCTGTTTCATTTTATTTTATTTTCAAACCTATTTCGAAATGTGTTGAGAAAGCCTCAGCAGAAACATGAATTTGGGTACAACTCAATAAGTTTATCCGACCGAGATTGTTAAAACAATTGTGGCAATGGGGTTCAAGTGGTTCCAGCTCAGGCTGCACATTTTGCTGCTTCCAGGCAGCTGAGGAGCATAGGCAAAGCAGAGCTGCTCATGAGGAGCCTTACTCAGGCCTTCCACAACAGAGAGTAGCACTGAGCTGGGAAGGAAAAGTCTTGGAAAGGAGCTCAAGTGCTAGTCAGTCTATCAGGAAAGGCCTGAAGGCCAAGAGTTATTTACTTACCCAAGTATATCTGAGAGACATTTTTGGAACCAATACTTCTCTTTGCATGAATGAAGCTGCCAGTACTGGGTTCATCATCACCCACTGGGTGAGGTAGCACCAGACCCCAACAGTATTGCCAGCATCCCCGCCTGGCCAAGGAACACGAATCCTCTCAGAGAAAAATGTAATGTGCCACTGGTAGAACACTCTCAGCATCAGAGATGTAGCAGTTGTAAACACCCTCAGCAAACACTGCTGTCTCCAAACCTGACCAAGGAGCAGGCCTGAAAAACATGCTTCCACTCACATATTGCTGTTTACTAAACCCTAAATTGCCAGCTGCCTCCTTAAAAAGGGAGAAAAATATAGCTGTAAGTAAGGTAACTACTATCTGCAAGCGTGTAACTTTGGTTTTTTTGTTGCTTGAGAATCCCTCAACATATTCAGAGCCAAAATTAGCACAACGGAACAAAATTCCAGCTGAAACATATTAACTGGTGATGCAGGATTTCTTTAGTGTGCAGCCTATGCATATAAACCTGGTTTGCTCCCATTGTAAAGAGAAATGAAATCACGCTGCAAATAGCAATTTTAGTTAGAATCATTAATCACCTCCTACAATAAATACTTCTTTGTAATTCAACAGTGGTTCTGAAAGGCATTCTCTTGGAAAAGTCTGTGAAGATGCAAAGGATTTTCCTGGAAAACGAAACAAAACAAAACAAAACAAAAAAAGTGGTCATGTGTAAAGACATAGCATCTTGGCTGTCTGCTAAAAACATGTACACTCTCTTGCTGGAGACTGAACCGTGGACTGGAAAATACCCCCGTGGCAGACTATCGTCATTTAAGGTAAATTTTCCTCTTTCCCCCCTTTCCCCTCTGCCTGTGCTGGGAGCGGGACGCTGCTCCCCATCCGATACCGCCCGTCTTTACAATAACTTCGAAAATTACATCGTCCAGTTTAAATTCTCGCATTGTGCTCCCTTTGCTAAGGCAACCGTGAGTTCACCAAGAGGACAAATTTTCTATCCCATTAATTGTTTTTTTTAGCGGAGCAGACTGACCCTTCAAACCCTTGACCTTTAAAGACAGTATTCTTTTTAATTCAGCTCTTGGACCGAAATGTCTCTTTCCCCCCTCCCGCTCTGCCGGTGTCTCTCACACACGGATTTATCTGCTCTGGCCACAAAGGCGAGCACGGCCCAAAACACTGGAAGTGGAAGTTTGTCAATATTTCAAAGAAAGACCAAATCACCTCAGAGTCAATTTGCTGGCCGCAGGGAACTCCACGCCGTTAACCCCGGTACCCACCTCCCCTCCACCCACCAGGAAAAATGCTCCGTTTCCAAGATCCCCCTCCTCGTTTCTCCTGCAAGCTCTTGCTATACCTGGTGTTTTATTACACGGGGAACTCAGCTGTGACAAGCGCCTTGTGGTATTTAATAACTAGAGCCATCCTGCGTTGGAAGATTATCCAGCTCTGGGATTTTTTTTTTTTTTTTATTCCTTCAGGGTGCTTGCCGTCCCATGGTCTTCTTGTTCAGTGTTTGCAGGCAAGGATGGGGTGGGGGGAGCCTTCACACAGGTAGAG
>NW_010125765.1:282-1318 GCF_000699245.1 Pterocles gutturalis | reverse complement strand
CCTGAGAGGCCACAATTCCCCGGGAGGGAGGAGAGGTGCGAGCGCCGGGGCTGTGCCCACCGCGGGTGCCACCGGAGGGGGCTGCAGCGGGGGGCTCAATCTGCCCCGTACACAGCCGGAAAGGAGCGTGATGGTTAGATCGAGAGGAAATTACCTGGAAATTCACCGTCCAGGAACGCATCGATGCCTCCGTTTGCATGTACCGGCACTAAACTGAAGCTCACGCGTTGCCTCCAGCAGCCTTTACCTGTTCTCTGTGCAGCAGAAGGATCCCCGTAACCTTCACACAAGGGACAAGTTCGTTTTGAGGGAGATCTAAAGTGACTCTTAAGCGCCGGAGTTTTTTCTGAAGTGCTGGTGGCTTTACCCTGAAGACTACAGACATCGAGGGGAGTTTTTCCTGAAGACCGAGCAGGGACCTAGCGTGGCATCATGTCGGGTACTCCCGTGATCAAATCGATAAATGTTGATTAGCATTTAAAATATAAATCTATCCGGGTAAATCATATACTGATAGAGAAGCAGCCGATGCTTACCGACTTTCTTCGGAAATGCAGCTTACCTGAGACATTGTGCTTAAGAGGAAGTCAGTTTTATGATGCTGAAAGAGTAATTTATACGGACAATTTATTAGCTCAACAGTAGTTTTGATTTTTTCCCATTTTATGACGACAAGAGGTCTCAGTGGTAAGATTTTATGCACAGCCCAAATGGCAATTAAACCGCAATGTATTGCTGTTACACAGGTGTGCAAGCTGCTGTCGACTGTGTAACATCGGCGTCGGTGTGTGCAAGCGCTTTCTGGTGGACTGTCAGAAATGCTGCTGCTTCAGATAGCTAAAGTATTAAATCAGATGGCACGGGGGCCTCTTCCTGAGCGACTTCGGTGCAGAAGCTGCTGCAGTGACCGTGCTCTAAGGTTACGGGTATTTTTAGGGTACAGCCGTACTGCCCACATCGCTGCCTGCGCCCCAGCCGTGTCGGTGGGAAGTTCCCCACAGGCGGTGCATCAGTGCGGGCAGAGCTCCCGCAACCC
>NW_010125765.1:0-230 GCF_000699245.1 Pterocles gutturalis | reverse complement strand
CCGAAGGGGAGGAACTGCCTTGTGTCCCCCCTGCCGTATTTGCCGTTCATTTGAGACGAATCTCGCTATTTCGAATATATTTTCGGAACTGTCTGAGGGATTAAAAATGGGAGCAGGGGCAGCGGGAAAGAGCAGGCAGGTCCTTAGGAAAGGAGCCCGAGGAGCTGGCCGGGCTTTTAACTAAATCCGACGATCGCTGATGTTCGAGTGAAGGTTTTGCAACGGATTGC
>NW_010125764.1:0-254 GCF_000699245.1 Pterocles gutturalis | reverse complement strand
CTGTGCTGGCCGGCAGCTCAGGCCACGCTCTTCTGGAGGTCATCCAGGAGGGTGATGAAGCGGGTCTTGAGGGTCTCGGCGTAGGGGGTGAGGCGCTCCTTGAAGTCCTGCAGCAGCGGCGTCACCTTCTCACGCAGGTTGCTGAGCTGCTCCACCACCTTGGCCTGGTACTCAGCAGCCTGGGGGATGCCCTTCTCGCGGATCTCCTCCAGCTTCTGGCTCAGCTTCTGCCGCAGCTCGTCGCTGTAGGGCCG
>NW_010125763.1:0-52800 GCF_000699245.1 Pterocles gutturalis | reverse complement strand
GTCCTGAAACCGCAATCCCAGAAGAGAGAGAGCCTCCTGACAATACACTATGCACGATGTTGCATCATATGGAATATAACATTGGCAAATTTGGGCCTCAATCCTAAACCTGAACTCAAATCCTAAACCAGGAATTTTGGCTTTGCTATGGCTATGCTCCCTCCTATCTTTTTGTGCACCTGCACACTAGCAAAGCATGGGAAGCTGAAAATTCCTTGATTGTCTTAGCAACAACTAAAAACATCAGTATCTTATCAACATTCTTCTCATATCAAATCCCAAACTAAATCCAAAACATGATGCTACTCCAGCTACTAAGAAAAAAATTAACTCTATCCCAGACGAAACCAGGACAAGGTAGAAAAAGGCCACTTTGAATTAAAAATTCACCAAAAAATAAATGCAGAGAACCTAGAGAAATTTTATTGACTCAGATAAAATTCACCAAAAAATAAATGCAGAGAACAGAGAGAAATTTTATTGACTCAGACGAAGAGCAAAACAAATACTGCTTTCCTGTTTGCTGGAGTCTCCCATTTGCACGGGAACACAACTGGTGCAAACAAACATGGAAATAAATTTAAAACAAAGGCTGTGACAGGTTTTATTCTGCTTACACCACCTTTCTTCAGTGGTGTAGTGGAGCTGAAAACAGCCCTGAGGGATGCTGGCTAGAAATGGACTAGAACAGAGAGAATGGGGTACGCTACCACAGAAAATTCTTGTAGTCCTCTCAAGAGAAAGGAAAAAAAAAAACAACCCAAAAAAACAACCAAAAAACCAAACCAGAACACCACATGGCATTTAGCAAACCTGGTAGTGGTTGACAAAACACAAAAGCTTCCCAGCTTTAAGAAATATTTTGGGCTGTGTTAGACAGGAAGCTGTTTCAGCCGTCCAGACCATAAGGAGCACAGAAAACTTCTACCTTCCTCTGCTCCCTTCTTCCAAGTAAACCTTCCCATGATACCCATAGATCTAAAGGCATAAGGTAGATGATGACTTACTCTCTAAGTCTATTTGCTCTGGTGGTACCTAAGGACATGCTTACGTTGTTGCTCAGTGCGAGGCAGAGAGACTGGAACCAACTCAGTCACGTGAATTGTCACAGTCTTATGATGATGCTTGTCATGCTGACAAGAGCCTGCTGAAAAGTCAGACTTCTGAGCACAAATGAACTAAATTGTTCCTGGTTCCAACAGCAGTTCATTTAGAAATAGCCTGGGTCTTTCTCTACACAGTACTACTATACATAAGACCTCCCTCCTGCAAAAGCATATCTTCCTTCCAAAAATATTATAATTGATAATTATTATTTCTTTGGAAACAAAGTATCACCCACCATGAACACCTTGGTTTAAGCTACTCTGACAGAATGACAGAGAACTGTCTGCCAACAGATTTTAGACACAGAGAAATACCAGTAAGGAACAAGTTCTCACCTGCTGAGTGGTACTAGTGACAATGCCTTGCTGCAGCCGATACGCTTGCTCCTGTAGGTACTTTCTGGTCTCGTGATTACGAAGCAAGTAGTTTTCTATCTAAAAAATAAACCCAGATTAGAAAACTGTTTCAACTCTCCGCATTGTAATTTCCTTTCAATTTTGTTGCTGTATCCAAAACAGGGACTGACAGGAAAAAACTGCCCAAGTATTTGTTTATTATCTGCAAACCTTATTCTGCGTGTCTCACAAAATCACAGAATGTTAGAGATTGGAAGGGACCTTGAAAGATCATCTAGTCTCTGCCCTGGTGAGACCACATCTGGAATATTGTGTCCAGTTCTGGACCCCTCAGTTCAAGAGGGACAGGGAACTGCTAGAGAGAGTCCAGTGCAGAGCCACAAAGATGATGAAGGGAATGGAGCATCTCCCTGATGAGGAAAGGCTGAGGGAGCTGGGTCTCTTTAGCCTGGAAAAGAGGAGACTGAGGGGTGACCTAACTAACATTTATAAATACGTAAAGGGTGAGTGTCAGGAGGATGGAGCCAGGCTCTTCTCTGTGACATCCAGTGATAGGACAAGGGGCAATGGGTTCAAGCTGGAACATAGGAGGTTCCACTTGAATATGAGAAAAAATTTCTTCACGGTGAGGGTGACAGAGCACTGGAACAGGCTGCCCAGAGAGGTTGTGGAGTCTCCTTCTCTGGAGACATTCAAAGCCCACCTGAATGCGTTCCTAACCACATTGGCAAATATGTATTCACTCATGGTTTTGTGAAACATCATTAAACACTGCTTTTGCCAGTGTTTTCTGAATTAGTCTTCTATTTTGAACAATTAAGTTACATTGACAAAGGAGTAGATTTGGGTTTAAGAAATATTTGAAGGGACTCAAATAAAGCGTTGCTGTACATGATGACAGAAGATAGTCGATTTATTTCTTTTAGATGCATTTGGCCTGCTGCAAAGACACAGATTTAAATAGCAGTATGGTCTGGAGAGAAGATAAAATATCTAAAAGTGCCTAACTGATACAGGAGCCTCAGTTTACAAGTTGTTTAAGGCTAAGCGGCACATAAGTGCTCTTCAAAGACACATGATTCATACCCAGAGTTGCTGGTCACAACCCACCACGACTGTCACAAGCAGTAAAAACCTACCATCAGCCAGCTTAATGGCACACAGAGTAACGCCCTAACCTGGCTCTAGCAAACTCAGTCAAGTGAAAAAACCCTACTAGTAAACTGATTAAAGTTCATCAAAGGTGACAGATCTGGTCTGAAAGGAAGAGAGGGGAAAAGGATGGGTGGAGTGGCCAGCAGGCTGTGAGGCAGAGACTAATAAGGACTGATGGTCACCTCTAAACCTGCATGAGCAGCAAGTACTGGAACAGTCTATGTCCCACAGTAATGCAGGTTTTATCCAGTTTGCCCATACTGTAAGTAAAGTGTGCTGCAAAGACACCAGAGCTTGGGAGGTTAGCTACTATGTCCATCTGGTGCTGGACCAGGGCCAGGAGCACTCTGGTTGTACTCAAGCTGTGGTGTGCTGAAGCTTGTGGACCCTACTGAGACAGCAGTCAGTCAGTTCAGGTGTCCCTACACAACAGCTCAGTCCTTGCGGGCAGTGTTTCTACATGTATGGAACTAGCTGCGTTTACAGCACCACTCCAGAAACTGTCACATTTTTTTGGAGAGATCTTCGTCATGTTGTGTAAAGAAAGCCTGAACCCCATATGCTAAAACAAACTCTGGGCCAAACAATTTTAGCAATTTTGAAATGAATAAAAGAAAATGCTCTTTGTACATGATGCCTAATTAACACATTGAATTTAAATCCCTGTGGCCAGAAGCTTGACGGTATTTTTTCAGAGATGCATCTATCCTTCCAGATATGAACCTGTTCACAATTACATTAAACGAGATGTAAGAACTATGTCCATCCCCCATGATTCAGATTCTTAAAAGGTAGAATTTAGATAATTTTCATGCATCAAAGAAAAAGGTGCTAACTACCAGCACTCTTCCCTGCGAGAATCACTTAACTGAAAAATTCTTTACTAATAAGGATCACAGATATTTATTATTTGCTTTTTAATCACAGTTATCTGTAAGAACCATTTGTAAGGTTTTTATGACCTTGCCCTGGCTGAAGGAAAACTACTCATTAAAGAGATGTAAACTTTATGCTTTCAGATTGAGCAGGAGACTCATTCGGAGCTCGCAAGATTTTATTAAAACTCAGCTGTGAGTTTTATAACTTGTGCAAGTAGAACAGCTACAGATACTGTCAACACCTCTTCAACCAAAAGAACATGTTGGTGCAGTTGTTATTTAGGGCGACATAGTGTGTGAATTTTATATGTACAATATAAAACACAGGCAGAAAATGTTTTTGTCCTCCCCCAAATTAAAGAGCATCCTTTCTCTTGTACAGAGCTGATTGTGCTTTTTCTGCCAAAACAAAAAATGTGTACCAATAATTCTATGCACATGGAAATAAACACAAGCACATATGTAGCAAACATGCCTGTTTCTAACTCTCCCTTCCACAGTTACGCATACAGCAATACAAGGTCTAGCTAGCACCAATTCAGTGACAACTTTTTGGTACTACACCATTGTGTTCTATCAACTTTCACTCCAACCATTCTTTGTAATAAAAAGTCTTTCATGCTCTTTGCAGCACTTTGATTACCACATATATATCCATCCAAACCAAACACTCAATGAATCTAACCTAGAACTCTTACTCAGCCAAGCATGAAATCACAGGCACTTAAAATTATTACTTTATTTTTAGTGGTTTTATTTCTGTATGTTGGTGGTATATGCAATACCTTTTGCAGTGCCTCTTCTGTTTTCTCAGGGTTAGTTTTGAGTGCTTGGGAAGCATCGTTCATCGGTATAGGCATGAATCTCAAAGTATAATTCCTAAAGAAAAATTAAAAAAAGATATTTTAAACAGTAAAAGTTAACCTAATTACTGTATCTCATTAGGAAGAATAAACTAGAAGGGAGCAATAAGATGGATCAAGCTTTTACATGAAAGGTACTAAGAAAGTATTTTTCACATTTGTAAGTGGACTAACTGTAGGCATGTGTGCTCCTTTTTGCTGCTAATTCTTCTTTGCCACTAGATAGAGGAGGAGATTTTGAAAAGTAAAACAAGCAGTTAGGCGGTCAGTGCTCAGTGGCTGTCAATTAAAGGCCTAGCTGCCCTCTGCACCTTTGCATACAAGGTTGGATTACCTTCTCCTGTATCAAAATGGAACAGGGAGTGTCAGTGCTTGCTGGCAATTCTATCAGATTTAAGCCTAAATTGAAATATTCTGTAACAGATAGACAGTGACTAGGAGACTGAGTTTTGAAAATTTACTGTTTAATAACTTCTTGTGTTTACAACAATTTGAAGATACTTGCTGAATTTTTAATAAAAGCTGACAAAACAAGCATAGCATCTCCAAATTGCTTTATGCAAACAATTGCTCCCTACATTTTACTTTGTTTGCAAAATATTTCCATAGCTTTGTCCATCTGCTGCAATATGAGAATAAAGATAGAGCTTTGGTCTTGAGTCAAAATTATATTTCAACTCTGAGAACGTGACTTGGCTTGCATGACACAGTTAAACCTAAAATGCTACACACAGTGGTATGTCCACACAGCTTCATATTTGAACAAATGGAAACAAACAGAGCAGAAAATTCTTAAAACCTGAAAAGGAAATTATTTTGCCTATTTTCAATTAGCCTTAATTTCCTGCAAGAATTTCTTCCTCCTCCTTAGGTTGTCCACAAACATGCCACTAACCTTCTGTTCCTATTCCATCACAAATTTCATAAATATGGTTGGAAACCTCTATTTTTGAGCACTTTAAAGCTGACAACTTCAACTGAGTCAACTCCACTGACTTCAGTAGACCCATCCCTCACTAAATGCACTAACTCGAAAAGATAACTCCGTAACTACTGTGAAACTCCCAAGGCTTTTTTCACTTTCTTTCTCACCATTTGCTCAGCCACATGAAACTCCACTCTCTGAAGGACAGCGGTCTTTTGAACTGCTAAACACACTGAATCCTCATTAATACCACCCAACATTTTACCCTAAATTTTAATGCAAGAATTCTATGTTGTTTCCCCAATGTAAACATGCCCAATGTGTAGCTGTCAGCAGCAGTTACTGATGGAGTCAGCAAAATCCCTGTCCTTCCACAGTGTCCAACTGCCTACTGCACCACAACTAGAAAATTAGTTGCCTTATCCTTCAGAAGTGCTGTGCCTACTATACACTTCGTTATGTGTCCTCATGTAATACTAAAGAGCAAATAATTGGCTGTCCACCAGCATGGGGACAATTTTTAAATGTCAAAGATACCGAGCTCAAAGACAGATAATTACAGAACTTGCTGATTGCTTGACTACTACTGGGCAGGTAGGGTATTTATTTAGTTAAAAAGAAACAAAGGTAGACTTCCAAGGACTTCTGCAGCTGTCTGACATTTAATACATCACATCCAATGAAATCTATAATTGCCAGCTCTCATGATAGTAATAATATGCTAAATTCAATTTAGTCAAAGGCTCAGTGCACCGTCCCTCACACACACAGACACGCACTGAGGAAGCGCAGGGGAAATGAAAGGCAAAGAGATTTCATGGACACACAGTCACAGAGGCAGACCTTTAAAAGACCACTGCCCTAAGGAAGGCTCTGGACTTGGTTTACTTCCAGACAGACAGCATTGTATTGGAATGCTACTTTATTTTCATCTAAGAATTAACAAGTTCTTAGGGGCAAAAAAATCAAGAACTGAAAGCTTGCTTTTCAACTTTGATCATCAGAGCAACGTTTATCTTCACACTTCATTTTTCTGTTTCCTTTGAAGCCTGAAATATTCCTCCATTATTCTTTTTAGTAACACTCCACTTGTCTCTTGTAACAGAGAACATTTCTCTACCAACGCAATAATCCAGTAATTTCATAACACATTAATACTTTCAGCAAAATACATATAGTAAAAGGATGTCAAATTTCAGAGAGGTGCTCAGAGACTGGAAAGGATGTCTCAAAAACCTCCTGTCTCTTCCTCTACATACAGCATGTGTGACAACAGTCCTACATTTCATAACAGGTTACTCCTCATGTAGCAACCTCTGCTGCGTTCCTGACAGACTCAGTGCTGCAGAGTGATGATCTTTCTGCCTTTAAAAAAAAACCCAAAAAACCCCCCAAAAAATGGGAATAAGATCATCTGCTTTGCAGGCTTGAGTATGTGAATTTCATGTCACTGCTTCCTAGCTCTCTAACAAATCCCAGCATTTCCCAGAAGATTTTAGAACCTGAGCTATTTCTTCAGTCAGGCCATACAGAAAAAAATCTTTTAGAAATTAATATGGGGCAATACTGTACAGTTCTATGACAGAGTGGGCTCTAGGCTGCAAAGCACACAAGCACATGCTTACTATTACAGAAAAATGAATCCCTGTTTAATGGCCAGGCTGAACAGGATGCCCACTGTTCTCAAATGAGAACTGACATGAGAACTGAACTGACACTTTACTGGACTTTACGCAGGATCCCCTCAGCACCTCACATCAACTGTCTGGGACGCCCTTGGGACAACTCTGCCAAAAGCCATACTGCTAGAATTCCCTTGAAGGAAGCATTTTCACAACTTTAAGCAGATGAAGAAAAGCTGGGAGGAGGCAAAAAAAACAACCTTCAGATTACTTCAGCCTGTTTTAAAGTCTGTTACAATCCCTCCCAATTCTCCTCAGCCTCCTCACTACACCTCCTCATAACACTATGAAAGCCCAGCTTTCTTCTTTTTTGTGGTTTAGTATATGACTCTCTTTCTTAAGAACAAAATCAAAACAACACACACAATGCACACCCCCCCGAACATCTTTGATATATTTAATTCAGTTTTGTGCAACAATTCTTTCCTACAGAATACTTATGGTTTCATGTCTTTTTAGGCAACATATGGTGAACATATGATGTTCTCAATATGTCTTCAAGATGTATTGTTTAAAGGCTAATTGTTTTCAGACAGTATTGACAGTCCCTCTCTTGCAAGTTTAAACCATTCTTGCTTGTGGCTTAGTTTGTAATATTATCAATTGCTTTAACAATTTTAGTATGTTAGAGACGACATAAAATTACCTCAGCTTCCAAGCTAAATAAATGAGTCGTCACCTCAATAAAGTGCAATGTCACACAATTATCTGTAGCATTTCTTCTTTTCTGCTTTGATGATCTGCTTTTGCCTTAGGATTTCCCCCTCCTTTCTATTTACTTCTCCAAGAACTTCAGAATAGAAAAGTAAAGTTGCTGCTAACTGAAAAATAAGGATATTTTCTTTTCTACAAGACTTTCTCATAAATGTACATCCTATTGCTCTGTAACAGATAAATGTCTGCAAGCTGACAAATAACCTTTGCAAATTATTATTCACCACAATCAATGGAATCACTCCAAGATGATCTGCTTAATTATACATCATTTATATAATTTTCCCCATCAGTGCAACTGAATGAATTTTGAAACCAAGTATATAAAATACAAGTCTCATAAAACAAGTAACTTTATAAGCTCTAGCCTCATGACCCCTCCAAGGGTTGAGATGCTCCCCTAAGTAGTTACACAGTTTTGCAAGACATTGTATCTAGAAACTAGCAACTGTATGTTACCTCCACCTTCTAAAGACAGCCTTTGTTCCTCTCTGAGGGTTTTAATGACATGAAACAACTGCAACTACTGCTTAATTTACATCTGTAATTTTTCCCTCTTAAGAGAAGTAATAACAACACAAAGAAGTGTGATGGCGATGGAGAGACATGGAAGTAATTTAGTATCTATCAATGGTAACGGCTGCAACTGTGAGTAAGCTCAGAGAAGCAAAATGACCCAGATCACAATGACTGCGATGAACAATAGCAGTTCCTGAGATCATCATTATTAGTTTCAACTTGCTGGGGGAAAGAAAAAAAAGTCAGACCACAAAGGCAGGCTTCAATAACTTTCTGTTATTATATACAACTTAATTCACTGACTAGAGTAGAATATCTGCACACTATCAACACAAGAAAATGAAGAAAAGTGAAAATATTCTCAAATTCAGAATTTTAATGCTAACAGCAGAACCCAACGGCCTTAACACTGATAGCAGAGTACAGATGAAAGAACCACAGAGTCTTTTCCCACCCTTCTGAAGGATGTGAAGTCATAAATTTTCCTTTAGATTAAGCACCCTGATGCTTAAAATTGAGAGCACTCAGCATCTTCAAACCATATCGACTGTGGTGAGAACTGTAGCTGCTCAGACGATTCAGGATCTAAGTCTTTGCCCTTTTCATCAGTCATTCAGTTGCTGGAGAACTTACTTTTCCAGTGCCACAGCTATGTCCTGGAAGCCTTGCGCAGTGATGTTATTCTTGTCCCATATTACAGTTCTGAGAGATGGACGGGAAAGGAATGAAAAAAAAAGTTAAACAAGAACCATCGAATAAATCTATATCAAAACTTTGCATATTGTAATAACAGTGACGTATGTTCAAAATTGTATAGTGGACGGCAACATTTTAAAAACCTGCCTTTAGTTATACGCTAAAACCTTGAAATGACAGAAGTTAGAGTCAAAGATACTACAAAATTCAGTTTCCTCTTCTTTAAAGAGGACTCCATACTACATTTTCCATCATTAACATAAAAATATAACTTTTCTAAAATACAGTTAATAGAAAGATTTAGAGATAAAATTCCAGCTTTTTCCAGGAAAGGCACCAAAAATAAAGTTCAAATATCTGCTTTGCAAGCCCACACTGAAAACCAAGAAAATTTCAGTAAATGATCAATCTCTATTTTACATAGGCTATATGACTACAGTTATAGAAAAAGGTATTTAAAAAATTCATGCAGATTGGCTGTCAAAATTTGCAGGCTATTGTATATTCAATCCTGTACTAGCTCATCACACAGTTCCTATGATTCCCCATGCCATATAACTAGCTGCCAGTATAAGCCATTAGGTTAGGTGCATAAATTGCAGCTCTTTTGAATACACAATAGTGATAAGAATGATCAAGCCTTCCCCCTCCTCCCACAGTTTAGACCACTCAAGCAGACTGCCTGGCAATTTGCGAACACATGTTCAAAGATCTCATTAGTAGTCAGAAGAGACAGTCAAGTGGATAAATCTTGCTTGTGCAAGAGCACTACTTGTAGCTGTTCTTAAAAAAAAAAAGCACAAAACCAAATAAAGATTTCTGGTGTAAAAAAAAAAAAAAAAAAAAAAAGATAGATGGCAGGGTTTCACAGGTATTGACACCCTTCCGCTGTTGCAGCATTACCCCTTTGTTTTTTAGACAGAAAGATGGAGCTAAGGAAGAGAGGAAGAGAGATTCTACACCCACTCTTCAAAGATCAGATATGCTTAGGGTCAAATCTCGGATATTTTTGTCATTGGAAAGTGTGTTTGTAATTTTACCTGGATGTCATTTTATAACATTTTAAGCGGAGCCAGTTATCATTGCATTATTCAGTTTGTAAGTACACCACAGACTGTAGTGACACTACATCATCTGTGCTATACAGTAGAACATTTCAGTCTGCCATCCTGAAAGCTGTCAAGGCTTTATTTCTTCAGGTACTGTGGTCATTTCAGGTTAATACGTTCAATAAACCTAGGCCACCTCTCCAGTGTTTTCTTGACATTTTCAATATTCAGTTTGGGCACAGCAACGCAAAGACCAGGATCCCTGCTTCTGAACAAAACAGCCAGGACTGTTCTGCGGAATTTCTTATCCTCCAGGGAACAAATGCTTGGAGACCAAGCACAAAGTTGTCTCTTTACACAGACAACACACTAAGGAAGGTTCATCTGCGCAGTCTGACAGGAGGAGTGAGGATTAGTTTTCCTGATGATGGTGACATATTTAGAGGTCCCCATCCAGATTCGTGCTGATTGAAGGTTTTACTGTTCGCTAATCACATGCTGGATAGAAAAAAAGTTACACTCTCAAGTCATCAGTGCCAGACATGTGCTAAAAAGCAGTGAAATTGTTGGGTGGATGAAGTTGCAGAGAAGAGATGCCAAGGTCCATCAGCACTATAGGCAGGGGAGAGGGGAAGGAGGGATGGTCCGTGCTGCCACCCATTCTGAATTACACATGCTCTTTAATTCTACTACAGATTGATACTCCAGAAGACAAATAATAATTTACTTTAGTTTCCCTCCCAAGTACCAAAATTATCGCTGCTGGGAAGGTCTCCAGCAGAAAAGAGAGAGTAAAACAGAATAGAGTGGCTAAGCACTGGAACAGGGTTCCCACAGACACTGTAATCCCTGTCCTTAGAGATCTTCAAAACCTGCCTGGACATGGCCTTGAGCAACCTTGTATAGCTTTAAAGTCGGCCCTGCTTTGAGATGGATATTGGATCAGATGACATCCAGAGCTCTGTAGTAGGGCAATTTTTTTTCTATGATTCTAGACAATTTAGAGCTCTCTTGTTCCAACAAGAGGTCTTTCTGTTTAAATTTATAAGGTGTAATTTTCTCCAGTTTCAGTTATGGTAATGTTTTTCCAGAGACAACTTGGTTCTCTTGTCTTGTTTTGTTTTAAGAAAAAAGGATAAGAATATTTCCAAATGTAGACACTGTAAAGTGGCTGTACCTAGAAGGGTTCTGAAGAGAAACAGCTTTGAGAATAAGCCAACAACTTGAGCATTATTAAAGCCATTCTATCTTTTACTGCAAATACATTTCTCTTACCGGAGCTTGGTGTTTATCTGTAGGGCTTTTGCCAGCATCTTTGCTCCCATATCTCCCATGGCGTTTCCACTAATATCCACTTTTGTAAGAGAAGTATTGCTGCCCAAGGCATTAATAATTATGGTGACCTCAGTCTTCAGCTTGGAATCTGCGAGGGACAATGACTGCAGAGGCTGTGGAGGATAAAAAAAGGCACTGATAACAGCAACTGATAATGCTCTCATTCCTCAAGGAACAACCAGAAGAAGTTACAAGTTCCCCAAACTCTTGGAGACAGCAGTAAGCATCAAAGAGTTACTTCAGTGTTTGCTGTAGATCCTGCAAGACATGGTAAACTGGGAGTCAACAATGCACAGCACAGGTGTCAAACACACACACACGGAGTTGGAACACCCTGAAAAAAATCCATTTCTAAGTGACAGTGCTTCCTATTTCCTATATCCTACTAAATACAGAATAAAGTGGGAACCTGAAAAGAGGCAAGACAGCAACAACCAGCTCTGCAAGACAACTTCTAGTGGCCAGTGGGTTTTGCTTAGCCAGCATGTTGACCTGTCAGTGAGAAATCAAAATATCTTGCACTCCCCTCCTCTCCCTCAGACTGAGAGCTTTATTCAAGGGCAAATTAAGATCTGAGACCTTTAAGCTGTTTTATTATTGTTACTTTTATCTGTTTCTTCAACTAAGGGCACAGACATTTGGCAAGAAAGAGACAGAAAACTGTAGCAGGTCTGAAATTAAAAGCAGTAAGAAGAATATCTATTAAAATTAGTAAGTGAATGGATAATTATTCACAGTGGTGTTCTGAGACCTGTGATTGCAATATCTTCATGTAACTTTTTTTTATATACACTGTTAAGCTGAAACCACTTTATTGGACTCCTGCAAGTCACCCTAAGCCTTATGCACACTTCTTTTAAAAATGCCTGTGTTCCCTCCATTCTCAGTGTCCAAACACTATGGCAGGAGCTCAAGAACTACAGTCTATCCATCACCATGCCTTGCAGAGGTATTACAGACACTAAAATTCTAATTTGTCTGTGCTGATGTACAAGAACTCCACAAAACATTTCCCTTGCTTAAGCGTGAGTTCATACAGAGCAGTGCATTGTCATTATACAACCACTTAGGCATGTACCGGAGGATGAATTTTAAGAGCCTAAAATCTCCAAAATGCCAGTATGGGAAAATCAGCATCTCATAAGCACGAACCATGGCACCTACATTAGATGTCTAAAGCTTAGATTAATATAAATAAGCCAGCTGAACTGGGCACACCTTCCAGGGTCCAAGATGCTTGCATGGTACCTGCTATACATTGGGACTCTACCCTCCAGACACCACTGGGTTACAGCAATAACCAAAAAGCTTACAACAATAAGAAATGCACTTATAAATGAGAAAATGCATAAAAATGTGGAGGCACAGCAGGTTTATAATTAAAAAGTCTAACTGTAACACAAGCCACATGCTGGTTTTATTTTAAATGGAAGTTATTAAATTACTATGTTAATGCCCTTAATCTGTGTTTCCCCACTTTATTACATTATGTACCCTAAAGAATATTAGCATCCCATTAGAATGGCATTTAGAGCTCCTGGCACAAGTTTGAGAAGACCCCCTGCGACATATTCACAGAAAAGCAGCATCACACAGCACTCAGACAGAAATTACCAATAAGCTTGTGAAAGTGAAGCTTCTTCTGTTTCTCATGTGCCAGTTTAGAAAGGGTCATTCAAGTAACTTAGCTGGAAGCACTCCCACCTGCATACCAATTTTTCTAAACATCAAATATCCTTCCAGGAAGGAATTTGTCATCTCTAGCATTCCAATACTCTGACAAAACAGTATACGATTGAACACAATTCTGCACTGTGTTCTGCAAGGATTGACACGTATACATCATTACTATCACATATGAAATATGCATATTTTGCATAAAATAAAGCACCTGCTATATTAGCAGTGTCTTTGAAGTGGATGAACTGTCAGTTTTCTTGCACAGCTACCCTTATCATTTACTCAAAGAGCAAGCAGCAAAAACCTCTGGACTCACTTGATGCCCTGAACGCAAACTGCAATCAGAATGTAACTCTGGAGTATTAAACATACAGACTGCTAAATATTCACTAATATATCTAAGAATTACATTAAAAAAAAAAACCCCAATCAACAATAAGCAAAAAAATCCCACCACAACCAAATCCCCCACAAACAAGGGCAATACTCCACATAGCCTACAAACACTTATTTCTTTTAGAAACTTCATAGTTTTAGCTGGATATTGAGAAAACATAAGTCTTACAAGCACTTCCATGTCCCTGCTGTAGGAAATGCGTACTTTTCCAATACAGTGAAGATGTCTTAACTCAATCTTATTAAGGAAGAATAATTCTTAAAGTAAATAACAGAAATACAAATTGTATGACTGTATTTGATTTTGACGTACTCCTGCTGGAAAACATTTAAGAATTAAATCAAACTAAACTTGTGCTCCTACAAACAAAGATGCTGTAAAAACCCTCAAAAGGCCAATTCTGCAACAACCACTGAACTAATAACTACAGATATTCAGTGCTGCAGTAATTCTCTGCACCTGTGCAGGATTGACTACCACTGAGTTAACGGTACACTGTATCTTCAGCATAACATCTATTTTGCAAGAAGAAAAGAAATGGCACAGTAAGCATACAGCTTCAGACACTTCCTGCAATACTAATAAGAATACATTTTTATAGCCTGCACAGTATAGCATCTATTTAAAAAGAGGAAAAAAACCAAACTAAAATCATAAAACAAATCCAAATATTACATTCTTGTTACATTAAACACCCGGGAAATCTTGCTATTTAGGTTACTACTACTGCTTTTAAATTGTGTAGAATTACATTTGCACCTTGCTGTATTTTTACAGTCACAAAACCAAGCTATTGATTGTTTAAGTCATTTTACTCATGACACATATAAACACAGCAATAGATCTATTTAAAGCATGTATAAATACATGAAGAAGCATTTGGCAGATGACTGGTTTAGATTAAAGCCTCTTGCTTCAGTTTTCTGCACAGATAATGCATGGTCCCCAAACTGCACCAGCCCACAGGCAACACTGACCAAGCAGTATACATCATACCCTTGTCTCTCCAGTAACACCTTTACTTTTTAATGGAGTGTGGCAGTAAATGCATAGTAATGGCAGAACAAGGATTACCCTATTTAGGATTCAAAACCAAACCCAAATAACTACAAACTTAAAATAATTTTCTAAGCATTGTACTATCTCAAGGTAGAGTGAGGACCATCCAGCTGTCTGCAACACAAGCTTTTCCCATGGTGTTACAGAGCCTACGTCCTCAACTCTTTAGCTGCTAGGAGATGCTTCAGATTGATTTTAGCACCTGATGAAAAAGAAACAAACAAGATTTCTTTACTGAGGAGGATTAACAAGAGAAAAGTACATGGGGAGAAAAGAGGGTAACACCAAAAGGATCACATGCTGTATCCCAAAAGTTAATGCATGACATGAAGAGGAGACAGTTATTTTAAGTACCTAAATAAAATAACCCTTTGGTGAATTATTTCATTTCAATGCTATTTGAAAACAGGATGAGACTACAGAGTGTGTTCTGTAGGTTAACTCAGGAAAGACATGGTAAGAATTACAAGGAGCACATCTGACCACTGGAATATGGCAAAGGCATAATGTGGAAAGATGGCTGAAATTGCCTGTGGGCTGAAAAGAAAAGGAGCACAAGAAATTGAAGCTGATGATGCAAGAGAGGGAGAGCTGTGAGAATGATACAACCAAAATCAGCAGCTACATTTTCTCTGTCCTGGAAGCTTAAAAAAAAAAAAAAAGCCAGGAAAGACAAACAGAAGATTGTAACATGTAATAGAGAAAATAAGGTGAAAGTTGGAATTTTTATCCTTGTGAACGGGTAATATGAACAGGATAGTAATATAAATAGAAAAAAAACCAACAGCATGTTTAAGAAGATAGTTTGGATACTGAAGGGACACGTGCAGTGTGTTGAAGAGGTGTTCTAGGATACGGTCTGAATGGAAAGAAATGTTCACCTGCAACAGAGCAAAGGGATCAAGGAAATTGAGAAAAAAATATAAAATTACATCTGCTTGTGATTAATCTGGATTGACAGAACAGTCTTCAGGATACCTGCGAAAGATTAAGCATGGGATACAGGGCAGGACAGAGACAAATGTCCAAAAAGAAGCAGTTGCTATCTGATGAAATGATACCACCCCTCAGCACAGTATCAGCAGCAAAAGGAGAGAAGGGGAAGACAGCCCTGCACCATTCCCTTTCGAGACAGAATAGAAGGTGGTCACACACCACAAAATGAAAATGTGAGTTTTGTACATAAAGTAACACAGAGATCTACCCAGACACTTCTTAGCATGATGATCCACCTGACTTGTGCAAACAAGGACTTACTGCTTTAATTAAAGGCACTAACTCAATTAGAATCCGCTGTATGCAGCACTTCACTGTCACTGACATCCCATGCTTTAAGGAATAAGGTGAGGAGGTAGGCAAAGAATCAAAATCATTAGCACTAATCCTGATTAAGAGGACACAGAAAGGAGACAGGACAAGTTTCACAAATCACTTCAAATACAACTAAGCAGGGAGAAAAGGTGAACGCAGAATATGGATCTAATGACCTTGTATGAAAGGAGACATCAGAAACCATGGTAAAAACTGCTTCACTGAACTGCAGGGTGTAGACACAGATGGGAAGAGAAAAAAAGGAAGCAGGTAGCGTGGAGATCATGAACTTGGAGGCAAGACAATAAAAACAGGAATAGCAGGTGTTTAGACAACTGAAGTCTACAGTTGGCTATTTCTGGAGAATGAGGAAAGCAGAGCTTGCTCTTGTACGGGGAATAAAGGAGAAAGGAAGGACTAAGAGTAGATGAATAAAGATTGACAAGCATGAGAGTAACAAAGCATCTTAAGATTCCCTTATAGCTAAAACTAGGATGCCAAGTAAGGCAAGAACACAAATCCAAGCAGAAAAGTCTTTCAGAATCATGAGAGAGGGTAGAAATGAAGGAAGTGGGCAAGGATCCCAGCAAGGCACTCTGAAAGGGTTTTATGAAATTGCTTCTGTGATTAATGTACTAGGAAAAGTAAAAACAGCATAGTGAAGAGTTTTTTTGCATCTTTTGAGGAGAAAGGAGTTTGGGCGATCACTGCAGGGACTTTGCATTTTGTCAAGAAAAAAAAAATACTAATACCCAAGGACCAGCTGTCAGGAGATAGTGAATTCTATTGATTTTTTTTTTTTTTTTTTTTTTTTTTTTAATCTGTTATTGAAGGAGTATCAACAGCCACAAAACACTACCATTGTAATCTCCTACCAGGACACAGAAGTTTTGAAAACTTGTGCCTACAGGGCTGTATAATTTAGACCTAAAACAAGTAGGTTAAGCACACCCAACTACTCACAATGAATATTTTTCAACAAGCGCAGATCCTAAGAAACATTTACCTACATGTTACATACAGTCCAAATTACTATTTGAAAAAATAAAACCCAAAATGTTGGATGTGTCTGTGTAGGATTATAATCAAATCTTATGCAGCAAATTAACACAGTGAATAAAATGATCAGAAATAGACTGTGAGGGCACAAATAAACATGACGATAGTAGGCAGAAAGATACTCACTGAATCCTCGTCTTGAATCATCTGAACTAAATTATCAAGTACTGGAGTGAGATTTCTGAGGGAAGAAGAGTTAAGAAGATGATGAAATCAGCAGCTTCTCCTCATTCATTCTCTTGTTATTTAAAAGAAAAAAAAAGCCTTACTTGGATTTCATGTTGTTAAAGTTTTTGCCTAACGCCAAGTGTCTTATCGATCGGTTTTTACTAAGCCAGACTACAAGTGTTGAGAGGTCAGATTCTAGACCTGTAAAGAATCACATTAGATTAAG
Organism: Pterocles gutturalis; assembly: GCF_000699245.1. Taxonomy (NCBI): domain Eukaryota; kingdom Metazoa; phylum Chordata; class Aves; order Pterocliformes; family Pteroclidae; genus Pterocles; species Pterocles gutturalis. Next base: position 35,621 of record NW_010125763.1, on the reverse strand, counting down.
AATTAAAACACATTTAACAAAAGACGCAGACAGGGTCGAAATATTAACGCTATATTCATTCAAGTAACTATATCAGTGCACTAATTTCCAAGAGCTCTACAAAAATTTCCATTTTTCTATTTTTAAATACTTTTCTCTTTTTTGCCTCTGTTTTTCTATATGAATAAATGCTTTCTCTAAAACAAGCCCTTTAAATCTCCATCCTAATCAGCCATTGAAGGCACCTTTCCTAAACACAGAAGAGAAAAGTAGTCTCTTATTCACAGTCCAACCACACAAGGGTAGTTCCTCACATTGTCAGGCAGAGTTTAAAGTTCCTTTGAGAATTTTGAGACCAGGCTAATTGCTATTTAGACTTAGTAGAGCTGCATACCAACAAGGTCTGAAAGCCTTCAAGTGCAAAAAGGCTAACATAGCAGGCTATGAATAAACTGACCTGAAAAACAAGCTAAATTTTATTCTGCTCCTGAGTAAGAAAAATAACTTGCTGTAGTTCTGTTTTCCCAAACTAGTAGTGTATTTGAAGAGTTCACTAGCAAGAGTACCATGACTTAGGATCCAGATCCACAGCATAATTTAGATGTCAAATATCTTTATTTATAACAATAAATCTGTTTACATAATTGGGCTAAGTTAGTAGCTCCCAAAGCTTTCCACTTGCCAATCCATCCCACCCTTCTTGAACATTCAACTGTACTGGGAATCTCTTCCTGAAATGCTTCCACATTTGGCTGTCAGAGGGGCAAACACAGCAGAATTCTTCCATTCCCTACATCTACACTTTGAGTTTGCAAGATGAGAAGCCTGCTGGCATTCCCAGCTAGGAAACACAGAGTCTCCAAAGCAGGAATAGTCCAGGACTTTTCCAAAGACTCAAACAGGCCTTCTCTGATCTGAAGCTGGTTGACTGTTTGCTCCAAATTTCCCTCTCTTTCTTCTCCAGTGTCACAACGACAGCTTCATTCAGTATCTGGTCTTTCTCTTTCTTCTTTCACTACACCTTCATTTTCCATTCAGCTTCTCATCCTCTTGTACTTAAACCCACTTTCCTCTAGATCTAATATGATGCTTGCTGCCATCACTTTATCCTGCTGAGGGTACAGTTAATATATTAATATTTCTTACACACTTTATAGCAATAAGAGCTCTTGGTCTGAGATATTTCCATAACCAATATGTCCAAGAATCATAAAGCAAGAGCGACCATCCTTGATTACACTGTGAGCTGAAAGAAAAAGCATTTCTCAGATTCTTGTCAACTTGCATAACCCTCCATTCCTGTTCTGTGTACTTACCATTGTCCGAAATATCTAGGCTGGTGATATTGTGTATTTCTGCTATGCATCCTTCCAAGACTTGTGCACCTCCCGATCTTAACTAGAGACAAAACATCATCCATTTTTGCAAACTAGTTATGGTTTCAAGATCACACAGAAAGCAGTGGTAGCAGCTTTGTGAATACAGAAGGCACTATCAGTGGCAAAACCAACAGCAGCAGCAGAAGTTGCACACATCAAAATGACAGCCTACACACCCATTCCTACTATTTTCATCTTTCACTCTCACGATTTGTATATAAATGAGAAAAGGGACTGTCTTTCCTTTCTCTTAAAACTGCTCAACAGTTAAATCAGGGAAAGATTTAAATCGTATAGACACAATGAATCCTTCAGCACTTGTGCTAGGCAGTGACTGCAGGACTTCGGTGCGTGTTCTCTACATGAAAGGGCCGGGACACTTCCAACATCAATGAGACAAAAAATAAACTTAGCCCAGCCTATCAGCATGCAACACTGTCACCCTTGGATTCAACTACAGTCAAGACTTACAGTGAGCATCTTCTTTCAGATCTTAGCACAATGCTAGGGTGCCCAGATCAAAGATGAGTATCAAATTAAAAGAAAACACCAATGAAATTATGTTTCCCTGTCACTGAAAACAAACTTTAAATAATCCAATTGTAAAATGGCCACAAAAGACCATAAGCAAGAGAAATCAGTAATTTACCTTATTCTTAAATTAAAAATAGGCACAAAAGAGAAAAACAGCAATAATAACAAAAATGGAAAACATCCATTATTATATTATTAATCTGAAATAATAAACTAATATAAATGAAATGTCAAGATTTAATGAAAAAACAAAGAAGTAGCCTAGGAGAAAACATCAAGAATCAAGATTATGAAAACCTACACTCTTATTTACTAATGCTACAGAATTAAACAATGCAACATAATTTTTTTTCCAAAGAAGCAAAAGCATTTTCTTATATCTTGCAGCTATGCAACCTATGTAAAGTGCATTTCACTTTATGAACATCCCCCAGAAAAAGACTTAAGCAAAAGATGGGAAAAATAAATCTATTTTTGCATTCTCCAGTTTCACTGTCCTTGCTTCAAAAAAAATGGAAAGCTTTTTCAAACAAGAAATATCCTTTTCACCTCCTGCACATAAAAAATGAGTAATATTTTACTTAGTTGACTTACTTGTCTAAATATCCTCAATCAACCTGCTGATACTTCTGTCAATAGTCTCTTTGATCCATGCCACAAATTAAGGAACCATAAATGACTTCTAGAAGTATTTTTCAGTAAAGACTTGATTTGGCATTTTTTAGAAACTTTGAGATATGTGATTGATTAACAAGCAGCTCAACAACTTGGCGTGAGCATTTAAAGAACAGCAGTGGTCAAAGACAACATCTAAATCATAACTCACATCTGGAAGCGTAAAAGATACAGAACGTAAGGCACCTTTTCTCTTCTGCATAAAACAAAGCCTACTTATCCTTCATCCTATCCTCTCAAGAAGTGGTCAGATTAAAGTCTGTATTTTGGGCCAGAAGCGGTGCAATTTTAATTCAACTTTAGTTTTGTAGGAGCATTTGTAGAGTTTGCTGTATGAATGCCAAAATCATTCAGTTTTGCTCTGTGCTGCTCTCTCAGTGCAGCCCACTACAAGACAACCATTTTACACAGAGTACCACATCTATTATTACAGAATCTCTGGAACTGGCAGATTTATATGCAGTCTTGGATTGGTTGTTGGTATGGTAAAAGTTTTATACACTAAAATTGTACTCACACTTGAATCCAAATGCTTATGCTATACATACTTTGAGGGCTGAAGTGGACAATTTCTCAGAAGCAGCTTTCAATCTTGTACCGAAAACTCTATATTCAAAATCTTAAATACACAAACATTTCATGTGCACAAATGGTGACATCTATTTAATCTGAGGGTGATGATAACAACTTGGATTTTTGGATAAAAATTTATTGCAACTGTATTAAAATTATATATATATATATATATACACATTAAAGAGCAGAGATTAATTGAAGGGCTACTCGTCAGCATGGCCTGTGATATTGAAAAAAACCAAACTCTGCAACTTCTCCTATATAATATACTTCTGAGACTACAAGTACAAGCTTTTATCCAGAAAATGAAGAACAACGAAAAACAACCCTTCAACAATTAAAATTGCCAAGCGTGTTCAAAGCTATGACGTACCAATATGGGAAGGGCAAATAAAGCTGCTTACTGATTTAACAATTAAAGCATGAAGGGTACTTACACAGTGACCAAGCTAAGGGAAGCAGAAGGGAAAAGAGTGAAATACATCAGTGCTGAGCAGGTAGAAATAAAAATGTAATTTTCATAGTAAAAATAACAAAAAACCCAACCAAACAAGCAATATAAAATGATTAAGCTTGAAGTTAATATACCAGAAAATTATGGGAGCAAATGAAAAGTGGTGGGAGGGGAAAGGAACAGAGAGATTTATCCTTCCATAGTTGAGTACAGCTTGCCTGATGTAGGAAAGAGGAGAGCAAAGCTGAAGCATCAGCTTTCTGGCCTCCTAACAGTGTGTGCTTGCAGGACTGGGAGTAGCATAGGTCACCGGCTCCAGGCTTCCCATGGCTCTGTTTCTGGGTGCAGATTACCCTGCCCAGCTCACAGAGGGTCAAGGAGAGGTGGAACAGGACCCTGCAGTACTGTGCCCACAGAGTACTCCCAGCTCCTGGCACATCAACTTCCCTGTTGGTGGAAGCATAACTTCTTCTTTCCAAAGCACATGAGAATGGATAAAGCTCAGTGATGTGAAAAAAATGTTGAGGGAAGGATCTAAGGAAGTGCTGTCAATTTGGAAGGACCAGCTACAGGAACTGTGAGAGTTGGGCACAAAATTCCTTTCTGTCACAAGAGTCAGCCATGACCACTTGTGCTTTGGATAATTGCTCCTTGAAGGGCCCCTCCATATCCCATCCTGGGGGTTGTTTAATGAAAGGCTTATGTTTTCACTCCTGTCAGCCCTTGTTGATTTACATGCTAATTTATACTCTCATTACTTATGTTTGTGTTTTACTGATTTATTCTTTTAAGGTCATGATCATAGGACTTCACTTTTCTTACTTTAATTACTCCTCCCTTTTCCTTCCTCCCTCTGAAAGAAAAATTATCATCCGTCTGATCTCTCTATTCAGAAGTCAGTAGCATGTGTACTTGACTTCAAAGCTTTTCTATTTGGAATTTATCCACAATGCTCTTCAAAGTAATACCATTTTTTAAAAAAGTATAAAATATCAAAACAAACTATGAAGTGCATTCAAAATGATTTGGTTTTTTCTTCATAAGGAAATCTCTGCACATTCCAAAAGCAATTGACCCCAAACCTAAGGATTACTCCACCTCAACATGTTCATCAAATAGCATGTTTTCTACTTAAAGGGAAACCACTGCATTTGAAAGACATTCCCAGAACAGCTAATACTCAGGTGAGGGGAGGGCCTTGGAAAGATCTGCCTAATGAATGAAATGCTTTCTTTGCAGCTTAAAAAGAAAAGGGGGGCCACTCATCTAGAGAAGGCCTGAGTCAAGCTGGTTCATGTTGTTTTTGGCAAGAGTCCACATAGTTCTCTATGTAACTTTGCCTTACTGGTTCCCCAGGGTCTTGACTGATCTTTCCTCATAAACTGTAGCCACTCAGACATCACCCTGCAAGACTACAGACAATCCTGAGAAACAAAGTGCACAGCAAAGTACAAAGAAGCAAGAGGGAACAAGATAAAAAAAAAATCAACCTGCCACAATTGTTTTTATTTATTCTTGAGATATTTAAAGCCATTCGCACAGTGCCCTTTTATATCAATGGCATGCTTCAATCACGTTTACCAAAGTTCACTATCGGCTTGAATTGATTAATTGGTTAGGAAAGCAGAATTTCTCCCGCGGTTAAAAAGCAAACCTGCAAAAGAAGAAGCATATCTCCCGTTTGGAAGACAATCAAACCACAGACATGCCTTCAGGGCATGCAGCTTCCAGTGACCCATTCAAATCTGGGCACCTTGGAAAGTCCTGCTGCAGGGTCCGGTGTAACCACAGCACCAGAGAGCAGAAGCAACCCAAGCAGCAAACAGCACACTGGCTCAATATCCAACACTGCTACTGCGAGGAGCGTTTCGACAGTCAGGTTCTGCAGGTGCTCTGAACCTCTCTAGTCATGATTTAGGATGCTGTAACACACAGGAGCTGATTTTTACTATAACTGCTTCTCTGAGTTCTACCTTCCCCACAACTTTCAACTACGGATAAAGAACATCTCACCCAGTGGATTTCACAGGAACACCTTTTGAACATATCCTGATAAATATTCCTTACCTCACAGCTACTGAGGTCTAAAGACACCTCCTTCAGATTGTGATTGCAAGCCAGGCCTAGTAAAAGCGCTCTGAAAAAGATCAATTTTAGAACCATTTAAAAAAAAAAAAAAGGCTTTACATCATCATCATCCAAGCAATCACAGGTTAATACACCTATAATGTGAAGAACCATTTCAAAACAAAACCTCACCAGCTGAGCAGTTACTTCTTGAAAGACAAGAGCAACACAAACCTGCCCCACTTAGAACATTCCAGCAGTTTCAGAAACTGCAGGGATACAAGGCTAATAAAAAACCATAAAGCTAATGCTACATGAACAGTTAATAACATTCATCACAGATGAATTTTCTTCAACATTTGTTTTCAAAGAGCATCAAATGATAACAAAAGGAGTCTTCTGTTGTATGACTGTACTAACTCTCTGATTTTCCAAAAAATCAGGAAAAAAGTGGGGTTTTTAATATATGCAAGATGCAGTGCAGCCAGCCATTTCAGCCAGGCACAGTGCCTGTAACACTCAGATGCTGGATCGTGTTCAACTGTCACACAATTCTCCACTTCCGCAACCTAATGAATATTTACAGATTTCAAATTTATATTCCCAGACAACAGTATCCTTTGGCAGAATGGCAGACAAGTGTAGCAATGACCAATTAGGATTTTCATAAATCCACCTTTAAAGTCTTACATAAGTTTGTTTCCACATATAAAAGTTAGTGTTAGGCCCATATTTGTATTAATAGTGTCAAATCAGAAAGCACAACAGTATGTGTCTTAGAGAAGGAGGAAACACAATCTGTGTATACCTTCTAATATCTTTAGAATAGATGTTGCTTTGAACTAGTAATTGAACAGAGAAACAGAAGGACTTCCTCCCCTAACTTCATTTCAGCCAAAAGCAAGCTAACAGAATCCAAACTACTGATGCATGGAAATAAAAAAAAATACATTCTGCTGAGCCATTTGCCTACACACTTGCTGTGCAAGTAGCATGTAAAAGCCAGTATTTAAAATGTGTGTGCCCCAGGAAGGCTTTTCACTTAAAACTATTTATATCTGCCCCGCAGGTATAAATGTTAATCAGACCTTTGCTGTTAACAAAGGCAAATATCTGGTGCTTATTTACTTCTTAAACTATCAATATACAGACCTTGAAAAAAATGTGAAAGCTCTGCAACAGTTTTTGCAAATTTTTAGATGAGGCTTGTCTATTTCCTTCCCAAACATGCTTTTCTTCAAAGTTAGTGTGGCTGATCATAGCTTTGCAAAGAACTTGCTAAACATTTTGAGGCAACATAAAAAATACAGTGCAACCATAAAAAAAAAATCAGAATTAAAAAAGAGACACAGTGCTGATTCAAATGTATTCTCTTCATAGGAAGAAAAAAGGTTTTTTTCCCTAACCTCCTTCCTATAAACTAATCCTAAGAAAATCTCATTATTATGATTTCTCCATTCTTTGTCATGAAGAATTACCAGCATTCAAAGGCACTGAAGGCAGACATATAACTATACTTAGCCACTCTGTTTAAATCAGACACAGCAATACATGGAAAGGTCTTGTCAACTGTGCTAGATGCAGAATGCAATGACTGGCCTTGTAATTAGCATTTGCATGAGAAGCATATCAGAAACTTGTCTTGTTATAGCACCGACAGATCAAAATAGAACTTTTGGCAATGTCTGTAAATGAACAAAAATGCCAACATACACTTAAGCAAAAGAAAGTATACACTGCTTCACTCAGTTAAAAAAAAGAAAAAAGGAAAAAAAGAGTGAGATGTGACGGAACATTAACTATGTTAACTATGTACAAGAACTAAAAGCACCCTTTTCCCACCCACTACATGGCATCCCCACAGTACAGCTTTATTAGCAAACCTCTTCCCTGAAAGGCTTGACTTTATCAACAGGTGCATCACTGTACAAGCAAGTTCATCTCCTTCCCTGAGTGCAATGATTAACCAGTATCTTTAAAGTTACTGAGTCAGCATATGCGACTAAAACATACTACAAACATTGATCTAAAGGAAGTTGATAAGAAATAAAACAAATAACAATAAATCAGGGGATTTTGGGACTCCGGGTGTCAGGTATCTGCATTTTATCTATGTTCTTTTCTGTAGGCAGGCTTGATCCTGAATCACACATCCCATTGTGTGACCTCTGGTTCATGGACACAAACCAGGAACCTCTCCTTTATTATAGGATAGTTCTAAGGCCCACATTGTCAAAAGCTTTTTGATATGCACTGATCAAAGATGCCAAAGAAGTACTATTATCATACACTATGTCATTTTTATTTTTCCTTCTAGAAATCATCCCTCATGTGATATTGCAGTCTTGGCAGTAACGAATAAGTCTCTGAAAAAAGATGCTTCCATCTTCTTGCCTCTAACAAATCCTATGATCTTAATTATTCTGTAGAAGTTTTGCAATTTCTTACAAGTAAGACCAAAATGCTAAGCAGCTACCCCATGATATAGCACATCCTCAGTCCTTTTAACACCAGATTAACTTCCACAGGATGCTTTTCAAGTATATCAGTCAAGCCATACAGGGTTTGAGAGGGAAAGCCAAGTGTACTGCAGATCACAGTTCTTTATAGTGTTGTGAGATACGCTCAACTCAGACTGGAGAAAAAAGCTCAGGTCAGAGAAAAAGCACATCAAGGAAACTACACAAAAAAATATTAAGAGCTCTGTCCTGCCCTCTAGGTAGAGGTGAACACTGACATCAGAACAAAACAAATTAAGTCCATGCCAAAATGCCAGCCAGGTGAGAGTGGCATGCATACTTCGAGACCATCCGTGTCCAGCTGGACCTTGGACAGATGCTCCTTTCTGGAGCTGTCTGTGCTGGAGAAAGAGGTTACTGCTCTCAGCTCATCCTACGCTACCCATCACTGCCTCTACTTCCAACAACACCAGTCACGCGAGTAACTCCCTCTAACCCAATTCAGTCAAATTGAGACAGATTAGCCTAAACAGAGTACGTTTTTGCTAATACAGATCACTTTGGCTGAAAAGGACTAGGAAGATCTCGTTTGCTGCATAGCTGGCAGATCAAAGGGTAACAAGTATTTGGGATAAATTAATACAATAACATCTTCCACGAGCACAACTGTAGAGCACTCACCTGAGAAAACTCCTTACACCCCAGGAGTACTCAACATGCCAAGAAGAACAGATAAATACGAACCTTAGTGTTTGGGGCTTCTTACCTTTCCTGGCCTTTATAGATATGTTCAATGTCTCCGAGAATTTTTTTTTTTCCTGTAGCACTGCTATTATTGTCTCGTGTGTTAGTCACATACATCCTCCGTACTTCTTGCTTCATTAAACATAGCTCCCTGCTACCCTCCACTACAGAATGAACGGCCCTAAATTAATCGGAATCAAGCCATGTGTTTCTCAATATTCTCTGTTTGCAAACACATCAGTACCATACCCTCCTAATCTTAGCAAACTCTAAGCAAGACACCAGTCAAGAGCACCACACAGAACAGAGTGAAAGATCATAGCTAAAGTGATTCAGCTCTTGCAGTTGAATATTGATTTCAACCCAGTGCATCTTACTTAAGCATCTTATCGTACCGTCCACTCCAATGTCACATTGCATTAAGAAAAAATATCCCAAAACATCTTTCCCGTGTGGCACTTGTCATTTTTCTCTCCCTTTCATTGCCCCATGTTGTATCAAAAGATTTTCATCCAGTACTAACTAACTACTCCTTATATCCCACACCTCTGATTTTGGCATCAACTCACATTCATTAGCTACTCCTTTGCTGACCTACTGCCCACTTCCATTCCCTGTTCTCCTTCAGGAGGCAGGCTCCCAACTACATAAGTATACATACATACACATAAATATCTGCATATATAGATGTATAGCAAAGAGATGCACTACACTTAGCATTCCTAAAAGTTGCTGACACTGTCTCTTCCCCCCAAAAGGAGGGCATAGTGCTGTGCAATAGGTTTCTTCTCCCAAGCACTGCAACAGGTTCAGTTTTCCAACAGCTGTTGCAACACTGCAGCCTCAAAGGAATGGCACTCACACAAGTACATAATCCCATTTTACTGTGAAGCAAACAGTTTTGTTTGTAAGCCACAAAGTAAGAAATATATCACCAAAAAAATGTTGATGGAAGCTAAACAGCTGTCACACTGCCACAAAGCAAAATATGATTAATAGTCTCAACTGTGAGATGGAAACAACACTTCTTGAACGTGTGATCACTAGGAAACTCAGTCTTGCAATATCAATAATGTACAAATGCAAAAAAAAGCAAAATCCTTTCCCCTTAATTTTTAATATGAGGCACACACATAATAGCAATACAAGCTAGGTTTTAGGCAACTGGAGAAAATGAAATTAAATTCTTACTTTAGAGGCTCAGGAGGGAGTTTCGTTCCCGAAAGATTAATCTGCATCAAAGCAAGTGAGCTGCTGAAAAACTGTTTGAAGGAGGGAGGGACTTCTTTTCCTTTTCTGTAAGGAAACAAATTCATTAAGAAGTAGCATCTAGACAGCCCTCATCCCAATAAATAGTGAATGCAAGCTGTCAGAATTGTAATGATCTTTTACATGTTTAATTTGCTGTACCTTCAACAGCTCCGTAATCAGTGGTTTTCAATTAGCTTAGAAATAAGCTAACATCAAAATGTTGACTCAACAAACAATCCTCAGCATTGCACTGCTGCACAGAAGACATTACTATCTAGCTTCTGTTTGGTGAACTACAAAGAGTGATCATTTAGGTCTGGTTAATAGTGAAGATACTTATATCCTACAAGCGTTAAGATCAAACAGGACATTACAAAAACCTTGAAATTGTCTTTTTCATCACTAGAAATAATTACTCAGTGCTGGAGTAACTTCGCCCCAATTAGGTATCATCTCTGATATGGACCCAAGACACTGATTTGAAGAAAAGGGAAGCTAATGTCAGTATATCCTACAATGCAAGTATGCTACAAAGTCAATGTTCAGTCTCAAAGACTTTCCAAAGGGACTTCCTCCTGGAAAGGGACAAAAAACGGAAAAAAAAGCATTTGTAACCATCATCAAATCATTAAAAATACAAACTTGAAAAACCAAATTTAAAAAGAAGTCAAGTCAGTCAGACTTCAAAGTCTGATGCTATGCCTCTTAGAGACACAAGATATATATCTATAGATACGGCTTTCCACTGCATCCGTATCACAAAAAAGGTGTTAGACAAGGTAGCTTATTTTACAGCCATCTATCAAAGGGCAGAAAGGGTAAGAAAATATTTTCCTTGGAATAAATAATACCTATTTCATAGAGTACTAAGGCTTCTACAACTTTTATCAAGTCTTAGATTTCTTCTCAGAAAGGTGCAACATGAGAGCAAGAATTTATAAAACTAAATATTGCAGGAGTTGAGAGTAATGACATGTAAACTGTACCTGTGAGAAAAAAGGGTCCTAGAGAGGCTAAGGACAGCTAGATGCTGAAGACATCCACGAAGGAGGGCTCCACACACCTGGTTTAAAACAAAGAGGACTGATTTTCCTTTATATTAACCCAGAAAAGTACCTAGGGATAGAAGGTGGGGAATGCTTCCTCGGTATTTGAATCTCCATAAAAAAAACATCTTTACCATATCTAGTGCACACTCCGTGTTGGATAAATCCAGATGAACAAGGGCATTTGGCTGGGCCAAAAAATTGTACAGGCTCTATAGTTAATGGAGGGAAAAAAAAAGAAATATCTCCATGTTAATTTTGACATTATGACACCAATTACTGAATTGCTGCTTCTCATTACATTTTAGAATTTTATAATAAAATTTCACTAGAAGAGCTATGTTTGAAACTTCTATTCACCTAGTCAATACCTGTTTTACTTTTGAAGGCTATACATTTTTGAAACAACAGGGGAAAACATGGTGCTCAGATTACATATACCAAACATTACTCTTTATACACAAGTCTTAAGTTACCTTGCAATTCACTTTCACAGCTAATTATAATTAATTAGAAATACCTTGGAATGTCACTCCCTTTGCTGTCACATTGCAGAAAGGCTAATTGACTTGTAAGTTTAAGCCAGCCCTGTTAAGCATAAGTGAAGCAACTAATTTGCATTTGAAGCCCATGGTTAATTCTTAGTATCAGCAGTGCATTAAAGGTTTAAGGGAGAACATAGAACACATAACAAGATTTTAGTATTGGTGGCTTTAGTATGGCATAGGATATGTCATGTAAATGTTAGTGTATGTAAAACTTCTTGCTGTATGCTGTTTTATTTTGGGCTTCTTTTAGTCTCAGAGAACACCACAGAAAGATAAAAGTATGACCGCATTCACAGAAACGTGGAACGCTCAATTCCACATGAAATCCAGCCAAACAGAGCACGTTCAACATTTCCAAAATAGATCCAAACTTTCTAAAAATTAGGTCATTTAGCCCCATACCTACAGCGCAAGAAAGATCCCTGCTTTAAAAATCCTTGTGCTTTGATAGGGTTTATTTTAATTGCTAAATAACACGATTTCCTTACTCCTGTTGGAAAACTGCTCCACAGATTAAGACAACTCTGTATTAATAAGATTTTTCTTTGAACCGTACCTCTCTCTCTGACAGGCTAAGAAAAGCCCCACTTTTTGTATTTATGTCCCTTAAAAATATTGTAGGGTAGACATCAGATTTCCTTAAGCATTACCTATTAAAGTTGTAAATTTTATTTTACTTTTTACATTATTTGCTATGTTGTTCTCTCTTTAAGGGTAATTCACAGTGTGAATTTATTCACATATAACTATTTGTTTGCTAAGTTTTAAATTCAACTCTCCCACTGAAATTTTCACCTCATGTCTGAAAAGACTAGATCTTTGAATGTGCTGATGAATCTGAAACTAGTCAGGTTTGTGAAAAAGTCATAGTCATGTCTGATTGCACTTTAAATTATAAGATTGGGTGACTCTAGTGTTGCATATTTTAGATGTCTACTACTTCAAGAATTCAAAACCTTACATGCACACAACTTTTGATGTGAGAAAGAAATACAGATGTACAGTCAAAAAGTGAACACATGCAAATTGAGAACTAAGTGGATTTTTTTATAGAGAAAATAGAGCTGCACCTCTATGGTGATTCATAAAATGAAATAAGGAATTTCAAAAATAATTACATTTTTTGAAGAGTCATGAGTTTCAACAGCATATGTCAAGGAGGTGCACAGATTTATTTATAAAAACAAAAAAAAATTGAAAACTAGAAATTAATCAAGACTTTCCAAGTCAAAAGAAATTGTTTCCAACCTTCCAATTAAAAATTTGTAATACACTTATCACTCAAAAGAAGATGCGGTTCTTAAATGGTGTTTTGGCCACTTTCAAACAGAACTCAGGGAGCATGGTAAGTCCACTGAAATAAGTGGCACACTTGCAGTTTTCTCATTTATCAGTAGAATCCAAGGACCAAAAGTATGAACTAAAATTATGTGGATTTGTTTATTTGTGTTGGGCAACTTAATTCTCTGACTATATACTGAAGAGTAGAGATCAAAATGTTATTTTCCATCCCTACTAGAACTGTACTGAAATAAAGGCAAAAAGGATCTAAGCAAAATGGCTTTGCCTTTCTTTTAACAATGAATTAAAACATCCATACATTAACTGGCAAATGAGAAGAAAGTGCTTACTGAGAGATCATCACCACGGAGCATGTTCCCTGAGAGGTCAAGATAGATGAGCGTGTTTGTGATCAGCGAGTTGGCACTCAGTGACTGCGAAAGGCTATTCACCCCTGCAAAAAACAAATGTCAGTACTCAAGTCTACTCTAGACAAAATGAGCCCAGACCCTACAAGTGCACTATTTCAGTGAACACAGACATAAATAAATGTTTAATGACCTCCTGTCACCACCACCGTACCGCAGCAGGAAGACAGATCACCACACAGGTAGGAGACTCTGCAGGTTCTGTTTTGCCCTGACCACACTCCATCAGCTGCCCTGATGGAGCCAACATGTGTTATAGGTCCTGGATCCAGGGAAGAAGTCTTTTTGCAAAGTTAACAATGGCTTTAACAGTGCAATCCCATTTTGAAACAAGTTTTTAAAGCAGGGTTTACTCCATAATGTTAAGACAGTGTCTTCCTGCAAACAATATTTAAATAAAAGTATCTGTGGAAGTAGATTAAAGCATCTGTGAAAGACCAAGTACATTAACAGTTATAATTGGCAGAACTTCAAACGTAACTGATGAGACCTAGAAATTAAAAATATTTCAATTACGTATTTGCCTGTAAAGTCAGAAAAATAGTTAGTAATTAAAATACCAAGAGATCCATAAAGACTCTCAGTTCTTGATCAGAACAAACAAATATTTTTCGCATTAAAATTAAGAAGCTCTCATTGGGAACAAACCAGTTAGAGATTTCTTCCTCTAAAATTCTTCAGCTTTTCAAAATACACATTAGGACGTGGCTACTGCCAGTAAATCTAACTTTCATCCCAGGGTTCTGTAGCTTATCACCAAGTTTTTAATTTAGTGTAGATGGCTATTGCTGCCTTTCAAGCAGTACATGTGTATGTTTTCTAAATGCCTGGCCAAAGCTATGAAGTGGGCAGGTGTTTTGACCTACTACACAATATTGGGCAATTTCTCAAGGTTACTGGGCAGTGAAAATGGACTGGCATTCAATGGACAGGACGTGTCCATTCTTCAATTAAAAACTATTATGAAATTGATTTATGAGTGGGGATGTGGAAGAAGCAGCTAGCAAGCCACTGGAGATCAAAATACTTAAGTGGTTTAGTTTTCCAAGCTTCCAAATGTTAAGAAAGACTTCCATGATAGTAGCATGGCTCTATGGCTTCAGGAGCCACAGGGACACCTTTGCCAAGTCTCAAAACTTTTTTGTTCAGTGTAATTTTCTTTTAACATAGCATTGTTGAATCCACACCCTGTCTATAAAGGTAAACTGCAAAAGAATACTTTTTGAAACTTTGAAAGATTTAAAAGCTCTGTTTAACAACTAGAGCTTATAGCTCTGGATTCACTTGAGTGAATCTTCTCAACAGCATTTATAAGCAACAACAAGAAGTAGAAATGAATGTAATGTACTGTCAACAATTCAGCATATACTATTGAGAACCAATTCTGGGAATTCAGGAGCAGTGTCTGAGTTTGGGGGAGAAGAAGAGCTATCCAGCAATCCGTAATGTTGCTGCTTGTTTCATGTTTAAAAAGGGACAACTGCTCAAAAACAGCCACATCGCTGAAGGCAAACAACATGAATAAGGGATTTTTTAATTAGCCTTTGGCTTGGGTTCAGAAAGGCAAGCCCTGTCTTTGAATGAGTGTACTAGAATTTTCCATTTAAACAGAATCTTCAAACCAATACATTTTTGTTTGAACTTCACCTACCTCATGTTACACTCTAACAGTAATCTCACTTTCATTTGCAGACAATCTTTCATGCTCTTTTACTGCTCTCAGGAGGCTCAGAGTGTTAATAGCTCTCAGGAACTTTGGGATACAATATTTGAAGAAAGATCAGTTGGGAAGTTACCACCTGAACTTCACTTCTCAATCTTAGAAACTTATCTCGAATAGAAAGTGCTCTTTAAATAAGGTCAAAACCAGTGAGGGATTGCACAGAATTTCTGATACTGAAAAGCTCAAAATAAAAAAAAAAAAAAAAAAAAAAAAAAAAACTCCGTCAGGGACCCTCATATCTCGGAGAGAAAATTTCTACAACAAAAATGCTAAAAAAAAAAAAAAAAAAAAAAAAAAAAAAAAGAAGAAAAAAAAAGAAAAAAGAAAAAAGAAAAAAGGCTGGGGACACGGGGGGGAAATCCATGCATCTTGGAGTCTACCGAATTCAAGATCCAAGGTCTCCTTTAGACTTTCCCCACAGAAAATGTTACAATATACCCCCCTCAATATTACAAGTTCAAAAACAACCTCCCAAGTTAAAACGAACTCAGTACTGTCTTCTTAAGTTAAAGGAAAACTGGCTAAGACAGACAGCTTTGCAGTCAACCAAAGAGGTGAAGCTGAGTTTCTTCAGGTCCAGAGGGTTGCAAGAATTACTATTTTAAGACATCATGTCTACTTTTTTAAGGAATATTGAGAAGTGGCCATGGACATATGCCAATATTCATGGTGACATGTTACTGTCTAGAGAATAGACAGTTATTGCAATGCAGTCTGGACTAGGATTCACATAAGGTCAGTATTAGACATACTGGAAAATATTTTCAGCTTTTGTTTAAAAATTGTCTTTAAAAAGTGTGTTAAAAACCTTCTGAATTCTTTTCATAACCTCAAAATTCGTTTTTACTGACAAGAGTTTTGTGGATAAACTTCATCAAACTGGCACTTATTCTTTATGAAAACAGAAGAGTAAGAGTAAGTTCTCCTGACTCAATGATCACAAGCACTTGCTGAAATCATTCAGGTCACACGAAGAAAAAGCACAAGATGCACGAACATACCAGAACTGCATGAATTTCTGTCAAATTCATGAACATCTAATTTCACAAGTACACGTAAGCTTAGTCAAGATTCTTAATTGCTTGTCACCAAAAATAGAGTCAGCAGTGGAAAAAAACAAGCCCAGAGTTTAATAAAGTCTTTTTAATGAAAATCATGATTGAATAAATTCAGTTTAGGGTTTACTATTTAGTTAACCATAAAAAGAGCTACACACATTCATAAAAACCAACAAAAAACCCCTTCTCCCCACCCATACTCCCCCAGGTCAACCCTTAAAGCCTAGGAGAACGCAGAATCTGCGCTTCACAGAGCAATAATTAAAAGGATAAAAGAGCATGGCTACTATCTGTAATGTCCTCCATATACCATCACTCATCTTTTCCAGGTCATCAACATCTGCGAAAAGCTTCAGTAATGTCAGTGCATTTTTTCTATTTTTAACATTCATGTTCTATACAGGAGACTCTGGGGTTGTGCAGTCTGTTTAAGAGGTCACTGCATCCATTATTTGTAAAACAGCAAAGGAAAAGACTCTGAAAACTTCTGCCTTCTGTTTCAATACTGTTATTCCTTTTAAAATATACATACATTTCCATTACAATATCAAATCAGAAATTTGTCAATTATCAAACAAAGAAGTCTTTACTCAGAGCAAACCACTTAACAGCCATTGTCACAACACTGTGTTTCATAAAATAATTGCGTGCAAAACATTTGGAAAGTTCCCTAAATATTTTTGCTTCAGGCATCTTTTTGAAGCATATATGAAACATCATTTATGCCAATTCTAAATTCAATCTTTCTTTACAATACAGGTTCAAGCTCAAAAGCTTATAGAAGTAAGAGTTTTCAAAGTACTGAAAGGGACACAGAACCCAGCCCACGGTTCAGCCCCTGTGCTGTTGAGAATGCACATGTAAATAATTTACAGAACTAACTACTTTATAATCCAGTAACAAAAGGTATTATTAGGATGGAAGCCTGAAACTTTTAGAACAGAAAAAAGAGGCATACTTATAAAACATACCTTTAGGTGACAAGGAGGTTTTAGATAAATTTAAATGTTTCAGGCCCTTTGGAAGTTTGGCGAACTGGATGCTCAAAGATGACACACCTATTTGGGGAGCAAAGAGAAAACGGACGTTTTCAGATCAACTGTGTGATCTCAGGTTTTCCCAGCAATCACACCAGGGGCAAACACTCTTACATGACAAACTGCACTCACTGTCAGGCTGGGCCCAAAATGACCTCATCGTTTTATGACTATAAATCTCTGAAATGACTGATGTAGCCAAGATCCCTTCTTTGCTAACCACTGAACAGATAGGGAACTTTGCTATTAAACGATCAGTGAGCCACCTTAACTCATTTAAAAACTATATAGTGCACACATATTTTCAAGAAGGAGTCAAAGGGAAGACATTACACATGTGAAACAGTCCGCACTTGGGACATCTGGAAGCTCTATGGTTCAGACCAAAAAAAAAAAAAAAAGCATTAAAAAACCAACCACAAAATAAAACCTAAAAATGGTACTTCACGTGAAAATTGAACTATTTTCACTTTCTTTTAAAAGGAAGGGCTGCCAACGCAGGAGAGACACCCACCATAGCTAACACTAACCTCTTTTTCTGAGATAAATCCTAAGGGTCTGAAACCTCCACCAAGTTGTAACGGACACTTAACTCCTTTACAGTAGCCTGCAGGGTACCAGCCAGGACGCAGGCTTGGAAATGCTACAACCACTTGGGGCCCCAAACAGTAAAATCCTATTAAGATGCTGACATAGACTGGACTACCTCAGCACAAATCCAACGAAAGAAAAAAAAAAAAAGTGCACTTTTCATTAAAGCCTTTTCTCAGTGCGTCCAAGTTGCACACTCCATAAATTTAATCCCTCCATTTAAGCAAAAGATTGAAATTTGATTAAGAGGGCTCATCCTAAATAACAATGGAACCAATCCATTAAATATTTATTAGAGGAATAAATCAACACAGAAACTCCAGGCTTAACCAGAGGTGTAAAACATAGTCCTCTACAGCAATTCACTTGGAGAGAAAAGGGCAAAGAGAAAGGGGGTAAAGCCTTTTACTTGTTTCAAAACACAGTAAATGAAAAAGCTGATACTGTTCTCCACATATGCAGACATGAAACTGTCCACTAGTATGTTACATACATATGCTTACTCTGCTTTTATCATGTTTTACCTATCATTGATAATGAAAGAGCAGCTACCCTCCAGATATTGTTGTAGGGGTTTTAATGCTCTCTGTAAAAGCATCTTGTGTATGCTGGTGATAGGCGCAATGTCCATGCAGCTCAGAACACCATACTGTATTTTATTTGTACTGCCAAAATGTTAGACTGATGATGTCTCAGCATCATTTGCTGTAAAACACAGTGGTAACTGTATGACTTATCAACTTTCAGCTAGAATGAATCAAATCATTAATAGGACTTTCTTTCATAGCTCTACTATGTAAAAAAAACCCAAAACTTTTTAGCTCCTCTGAAGTAGAAGGCTCAATCTACCTTAAACTGACCTCAGAATTTATATTCTGTAGCTGACTGTCCACTTTTGTTGAGCTGGTTTAGTTAGAAAATATACGTTCAAAAATCAAGGTAAAGTTATGCTGGCAAGAGAGGAGAAAAGGGAGTGCAATCAGAATCATTAAGGATATCACAAATGTAATTTTTGTTCTGAAGCATTTTGGGTAAGAAGTGCAGCAAATAATTTTATCTCTCCATCTTTGTATTTAGTTAACAATCCGCAGACCACTTATCACCCTAGCTGAGCTGGATAATTTTAAGATCTTACCAGTGCTGGGCGTTAAGAAGCCACCCAGTTATATGACACAGGAATCACATGCAGAAAAGAAAAAGCCCTTCTGGTCACTCAGGCCCTTGAACACTCTTTAAGATGCCCGTTTTTGCTGATATCATAACAGACATGAGAGCTCCAATAGCAGAAGTAAACTTAACTACATCCAGGCACACAGTTTTGAATTTGAGTATTTTTAGGCTTCACTATGTTTTGTATTATTTTTAACAAAACATGAGATTAAATTCTGATCCTAGCAGAGCCAAAAGCAAAACTCCCATTGCTTCAGTATGGCTAGATTTTAAAGGCAAGACTGATAACAAATTTTCCAGGTGTTAGTTTCACAAATATTGACAGTACCATAAAGGGAAGCTAATCACAAATTAAGAGACTGGTCTCTGTAAAATCACTTCATATAAAGACTGCTTTGTATTTGAACTGAAGTCAGGTCATATGCCTTAGATAAACTAAACACACTTCTCAAATACAGATAGTTGCATTAATGTAATAATAGAACGTCTTTACTTATTGGTACTCAAGAACATATAATAGCTTAGGGTGTTTTTCTGTTCAAACAAGGCACAACAATACGTTCTTCCTCATAATTAATACAACTCTGTGTTATTTCCATTATAATTGCAAAATAATCCAGTTGAACTTCAAGTTTCCGCAGAGGCGATTTTTCAATAATTTTCTGAAATACATATATTTACATGAATCTCCATTATGCCAGCTTTTACTTGTGAAATGCTTGCCGTCCCTTCAGTTTAATAAAGTCAACTCTACCTTGCACTCAGAGAACATCAGATCACGAGATACGTAAATCTTTCTTAAACTGAAAAGCTGCAATCTTTGCACATTGCAATTATAGTTAATTTCTCCTTAAGTACTCATATAACTTATCTAATTCGCTAACGGAAAGGTCAGATCTTAATTGCATATGCGATAGGAGAGACTGAGATAACAAAAAAACCCTATTAATTTCTCCAAGTTGTAGTTTCTTCATTCCATTTGTATCCTGTATGTAAATACTGCAGAATGGTTTGAACCTAGAGGTTTGTTGCAAAGAAAGTACCCACGCTGATATGCTTGAAAAAAAAAAAAAAAAATCCCCTGCACTGTAGAATATCTACCAAATGCTTTGGTCATTTGTTTTGTTTTCAAGATAAAAATTATTTTATTTTAAAGAAACCTTCCATATAACACAATCTAAATACACTTCTTCAAAAGCAGAATCAACAATGTGACAGCCCGTTTTCCAACTTACAACAGAAACTTTTGTCCAGTGCAGTTGGCCTAAGGCACACTGTAATAATAATGTTCTTCAGCAAAACACAGCAAACATTGGCTTTCATGTGGTATGACAGATACAAAAGAGGAGGGGAAAACAACCCTTCCTATCCTTTTTCACTTGCTGAAACAGCAAGAGAGACACCTACAAAACTGTGTTAGCAACATTCTGAGCCACTCAGGTTGTAATCAAAATCAACATTTTTTTCCATTTTGAATCACGACAGCAAAGAGACTGGAAAATTTCCCTAAAACAAAGCAAATAAAACAAGAAACGGTTTACTGTATAAAATTCTTATTTTTCTTCTGGCCCAAAAGGAGCACAAGATAGTCTGATCCCAGAACACTGTGTGCCTGGAATGCATTTAAGTGAAGCAAATTGAAATCTCACATGGGCAGTGCTGAAGGGTCAACTCCAGACTGAAAGAATGTAACCTTATTTTAAACATAAAAGCCTCTCGGGTGAAAAGACTGCAGACAAGGGAGGGGAATGACTTGACTTGATATGTACTGAAATCACGCCTAGGGATGCCTAGTCTGAGAAAAGCTGAGCTGTTCAGCTTAATTTTCCACCCTGTGGAGTCAACAGCACTTTGCTCCATAAAGGTGCCGGTTACGTCAGTATTACCGAACATCGTCAAGTACTGACAACACTATGGACTAATGCAAAGCTGAAAAAATGAATAGTTTCAATACTGAAAATAAGTACAGAATAATGGCTGAAATAAAACCACAAAACCATCAGGAAAACATAATCCAAACAACAAAGTTGCCTTATGCTTCATCTTTCAATTGATTACATTGCCTTTAAAAATACACACCACTTTACTTACTTTCTAGTCCTAAACAGTCACTGTGTTCTATCTTCCTTTAAAAGAAACCTCTATGAAAATGTAACACAATCTAATGAAATCCATGGTTGGTTAAGACATTCAAATATTTCTCAAGAAGCTAATAGATATGTATAAATCAAAAAAGAATAGCAATTCTCAGTCTATCTGTATACTACAGATATTTACAAGAGCATCACACAGAGAACAATAACCTATTATTCAGGCAAAGCCGAAGGGAGCAGCAGTAATCCTCCCATTACACTTGTAGAAAGAGAAAAATATAAATGTTACAGTACCTCTGTCTTCAAGTGGATTGCTAGCAAGGTTGATCGTATGGAGTCCTGAGTTGGGGTTGTGGGCTAGGGCGCTGGCTAGTTTCTGTGCAAAATCTCTGCAAGAAAATAAAAAGAGAGGGAGAAAGAATCCTGTTATCTCCTCCACCAACAGCACATTCAGAGGCTTAAAAGTGTCAACGGATTACTAGGCTAAAGGGGCCCATCCTACTGCAGAGCAGTAACTGATTCTTCAGAGTTTTATACAGTGCTTGTCTGGCTAATTTGCTATCTTTCAAAGCAGGTTATTTTATTATTTATTCAGTGACCTAAGAGACTGAAGGGCACTCAATCAAAGCTCAAACTGCTTTTGATAAAAATCTAAAGATATAAAATAGGAGTTACACAGAATAACTGAAAACTCGAGCACATCTTCTATCTCCTCCACACTGTGCATGAGTGGGATACGTACATCAACTTGCATACCACTACTTCCTTCACTCACATGCCTACCCCCTCCCTTGCAGCAGCTCTCCATCAACAGTGACTCAAACAGATGGGCTTTGCAGCATATCCAGAAGGTCAACAAACTAGGAGTATTTCTGACCTTGACCTTGTGAAACAGTGGGAATAGCTCTCTCAAAGAACAGCAGCACACTGATGAACTGGTCTTTGCTTGTATCTTTTAACAGTGAGAAGCATCGAAGTACATAACTGGCTGACCACAGTCCTGGCAATGTGTCCCAAGAGAGACGATAGTTTATCAGCTTATAATGCTCACAACAGCCAGCCCAGGAACTTTAACCAACTCTGGTAGGTAGCTATAGTAGTGTGACCTACCTCTCTTCCAAATCCACTTGAGAGGCAAGGGAATGCTACTTTACCTCAGAGCGTTTTGCAGCAGCTGGACTACCCCACCCACAACACTGAATGGGTTGGGTTTTCACCACACTGTCAGACTCCAGTGGAGAAATGTTCCTCGGATTAAATCAGAAGGCTCTTGGCTGTTACCAGCTCTAAGATAGATCCTCAAACCTGTCCTTGTACCTACTGGAAAGCTTTCATGCATGAAGGGACTAGCCCTACTGTGCGCTTTTGTTCAAGTGAGACTATAATTCCAATGTTCTTACCTCACTTAAGTTAGACACTGAGGTAGAAATCAAAAATATGCCTTGAGCTTCCTTCTCTCCCTGCCTTGAAGTATATTATCTTACCTCCTGTAGGCCAGTGCTGGAGAACTACCAGCTACATTGCTGGAAGAGTGACAATTAGCACTGCCCTCTTTCCCCAGGACACATCCTGCCTACCACAACACTAGTATATCATTCTGGGTGCTGAGAACTGCAGTGGAGGTAGCATCCTCTTCAAGTATCTGGAAAACAGTGGAGACTGGACAGCAACAGCCTCAATAGCTTTTGGTTAGGTTATCTGTTATTGCAAGGTGTACTTCAGTACAGAGACATTCCAGAGAAGTTTAGTTTCCATTTGAAACCCCATGTCCTTAGACAGACTCTTTGGTCTAGAACAGGTTCCAGCACTGCAAACACATGATGATGGGCTGCCTTTAGGAAAAGCATAGGCTGCCTTTAGGAAAAGCAAATTCTTTCATAAAATACAAGCAGCATGTGAATACTCTAACAAAAAGAAATTCTGGACTTTAATCTCTGCCACCTGACAGGCCTCAGGGTATCCTGCTTTGCTACCAGCTGCTGCTGTGGAAGACTACTTATCTCCTGTAGGTGAACAGTTACATTTGCCAAAACTCTGTGAACACCCTCCAGCATTTCAAATGGCACTAGATGCCTGTGCTTAGGCAACTGAATCAAAATCCTTATGTCCAGAAAAAAAAAAAAGGCTTTCAGTTAAAAAACCAACCAAACAAACAAACCTTTCTTCACGGAGAGTCTCCTCCTTTTCCTTTAACCCTAACAAATTTTTGTCATTACAGTGGCCTGCCTACACCTCCAGGCTTGTTTACAAATTCTGTTCCAGGTTTTGCCACCAATATAGGCAAGATTACCAGAACGTTTTGGACAACTGGGGCATTTGTGAACTATTTAGCAAAGGAACAGTAAATCCACTGTTACCAGAACGCACTGGATTATTTATGTAGGGCACATGGAGCTCCAAGGCTCATTCTGGAAAAAACTAACATAACCTCCCCAATCCCTGTGCAGCCTCTACCATAAACAGAGGCACCTGGGCTCTGCTCACCAGGCAACATCGCTTCCCCTCCTTTGTTCGCTCTTTGTTTCAAGTCCTAAAATTTATTACCTTTTTTGGCTGCACACTTCATGAACAGAGCATGCAATGTAAGTCTGACACTTCCTACAGAGCATCAAACTTGCTCTGTAGGAGCATTATGCAGCCATGCTCGCCTGAACTGAGGACATTCAGGCTTGGAGGTAAAGCCCAAAAAAGAATCAATTTAACTATATGTATGGCAGAGTAAGGATATTTCACCAAGCATAAGAACACCACAGATCTGGAAATCTCAGTCAAACAAAGCACTTCCTCAAGATCTGTCTAGACAACATCCCAGTAACAGAAAAAAAGAGGATGCATGTGGAAGAACTAACACTGTTAGGTTTAAGGACATTCAGAGCCCATCCAGCCGGGGAAGATGAAATGCAATGTCATTGTCAAAGGCCCTCCGGGTACCAGCAGCAGCCATCTCTGTTGGTCCCCCTCTGTCACAGCCAGCTGTTCCCCGTGGAACAGGGTTGGCGAGGACGGTGTGGAAGGCAGTAGGGACATTCTGCGCGCCAGCTTTCAGAGAGTACGTAAGCAGAACAAATACATCATTTTCACTAGCTCCTACAAACAGGCCTTTGCAGACTTAAGAATCTCTCACGCAGTTTCATGGAAATTAATATTCTGGTTATCATATATTGTCCCATTACTCTGAAACACCTCAGGGGTGTAACCCTCTTTTAGAGCTCATTTGTTCAGGTTGCCCTGAATGATTCTCCTTTCCCTGAAATCTGGACATCACCTACCTCAGTTAAGACACCAAAACATTAGCATTTGCTATATGCATAAAAGGCATCCAACGTAATCTAGACTGCACCCCTTACATCTGTTAAAGAAATAGCAATGGGGATAAAATTTTCAAGAGCAACTAAACTGGCACAAATCTTATCAGACAGGGGCTTTCACTTGACAATCTGTTTTCCCCAACAGCAAGTCCGCAGTTCCCTAGTCCTGGGTCCTTACAAGTACTATTGCACAATAGTTTGCTGTCTCATCAGCTGGGAAGATGACAAGTGTTTAAGGGGCCATGGCCCAAACCGAATCACAGAAATGAGTAGCTGGAGGTAGAGAAGAATGAAATAGTCTTAAACTGACCCTGCTGCAAGAAGAAATATGCTCTTACAGCTGCTCAGGTATTTCTGAAAGCACTGCTCTTGGTAACACTTTCTTAACCCTGCTCCGGCAGTCTGTCACAGCTCATTAAAAATGACTGGTCTGTAAGCTATGCGAAGGAAGATACCCAGTAACAACAGGATTTCCTCCTAGCAAGCAGACATGATAAATAGCAAAACTGACAAATGTATCCTTGAGAAAAACAGACAGACAATGCTGATCAGAGCAGATACACACCAAGGCAAAATGCCAAACACTGCGCATGTAGATGGAGACATAAAAAGCAAAGTCACAGGCTGATTATCTGTCAAGTCCTGTTAAAACTGAAACCAGTTAATCCAACTGTGACAAGTTAAGGTAGACAATGTGCACAGGCAGTCAATGCATCCTTTCGTATTAATAATTATCACTGAATTTCATGGCACACACTGCAAGAAAAACGAGATTAAAATCAAGTGCTTATGTTTGAATGACAGCTACTCAAGGCAGCACACTAGCGATCAGAAACTTTGGATGCAGTTCCAAACTCCACCTGAAGTTTCCAGTGTCATTTAGGCGATTTTCTTGTAAAGGTGTTTCAATGCAAAATAAGGGGGAAAAGACCCAAACGATGGAAGAGGAAACAATGTAAAGCACACCAAATATTCCCCCTGCGCTTGTTTCCCTTCTTTATTTGTAATTCTGTATGGTGTTCTGCTTCTCCCACCTTTCCACTACTTTTTTTATTAACACAGAAATCCATTAGCACCAGAGTTTATCTTGTTTACATGGTTTTGGACACTATTCTAATACTAAAACAAGCCTCAAATACTTACCGCTGGGCTAGTTTGTAACTTGAACTTTGCTTTCCTGTGAAGTGAAAAAAAGCCACTACCTAGCCACTACAACTTACTGTATTTAAAACATGTGCAAGGACTAAATCGCATGGCTTATCTCTATGTACCTTTCTTTTAAGGCTATGGCAAGGTATTAAACTTAATAATTTACTTTCTTGCTTCTTTAAAAAAGTTGCTAATGTGTAAATCATGTTATATTTGAGAAGACTGCAATCCACAGTAAGACAAAACCAGCTCTCTTCAGAATGAAACAATAATCTGTTATGCAAGATGGAATAATACGCTTTTTTAACAAACATCAAACACTGTTTTTTAAATGATAAAAAGGTGTTCACACTTCTATTGGCAACTATATCTGGAGAGGAACAGTGTGAGCTGATTTAGTGTTCATTCTCTTACCCAATCCATTTTGCTTCACTTAACCCAATTCTCCAGGCAGAATCTTACAAAACATCACTTTAAAGGGAGTTCTTGGACATAAGGAACCTCTGGAAAACCTGGTAAAAATCTTGTAACTACCAGCTTCCCAGTAGAAGGCAGACATCAAGCACAAGGTTTTTTAATGTTTATTCTGGCTAACACATCACACATCCTTTTCACTGGAAGTAAGCAGTAACTAATGCAACATTTCAAATGAATTACTTACGTTCTAAGCCCGGCATTCTCTAACACCAGTTCTTCCAATCGATTGGACCTACTCACCACCCGCAGGATCTGCTCACAGACATCAGTGGACTGCCACAGAAAAGACAGAACAGTATTAAACAACACAAACATGGAACAGATGGTTATTGAATTATAAGCTGTACATCGTAACGGGATCTAGGCCGTGATCAGCTTTTTGTTATACATAAATAGTGAGTAAGAATACCAGGAACATCCCAGAGAGAGAGTCAGATGGCAACAGAGAACTTCTGGAAAAGACACAGTGATGCCAAAGGCAGACTAAAAGTGACTCATTTATGAAGCTGGCCACCTAATCATAGGGGGCAATATTTTTATAATAGCAGTAAAAACCCCAAACCCTGTGATTCAGAAAAAATGCTCACTTAATTTTTTAAAGAAATCTTGTTCATATGCATGCTAATCCAGAAGAAGAAAGTGGCAACTAGTGCAAAGAAGAATAAAGCCAGACCAGGAATGACAAACAAACACAAAGAAAGATGTTATAAGGCAGACCAAAAAAAGCCCCCAAACAAAACACTCAGGAGCAAATGCACTCTAGCTACAGGTCCTCCAAAGACTGATAAGGACTAGTGTTTAAGGTTCGATGTATTTCAGTATGAATTCTCCCAACCTACACAGAAGTAAATCCCATCTCATGATCTTACTGTTGTTGGATTCTAGAATTTCCATGGACATTTGCAAGTACCGTGAACAAAACATGATAACAAAAGAGTTTGTTTGCTGTGCTCATTCAAATAGAGATAAAACCTTAATGATTCAAAAGCCATACAGTGAACTCTGTACCTCATCACCTTTTATTATAATCTTTTATTTCGCTTCTGGATTTGCCTTTTTTTCCTCAAAGTACACACTAACCAACATTCATGTAAAGTCCAAAGCTGAATTTCAGTTATGATCATGAAGTGCTGAAACTATTCTGTTATCCGCCTTTAAAGACAATGTGACATTCATACCTGGGACATCTGTGTCTCTAATGACAGACTGACATTTTCTAGGATTTAAATTTTAAACTAATTGAATCTCCTAAAAACAAAAAACCTGATCTACCACACACATCAAATCTTATTCATCCTTTACACAGTAAAGGGGACAACTTTTTCTGAACTGCCAACTCAGCCATCTTCCCAATTCTGTCTTTGCCTTCCGTATTTCAATAATTCAGAATATTACCACAACGCTTCTACAGCAGTGTGATTGCAAGCGGAAAGTTTCATGCATGTACTATAA
The DNA here is from genome assembly GCF_000699245.1 of Pterocles gutturalis. Classification (NCBI taxonomy): domain Eukaryota; kingdom Metazoa; phylum Chordata; class Aves; order Pterocliformes; family Pteroclidae; genus Pterocles; species Pterocles gutturalis. The sequence continues at coordinate 8,142 of NW_010125763.1, read as the reverse complement.
AAACACTATGGATACCATCTATCAAACACAATGTCAGAGCAGGACTCATGAAGCACAAAGCATTCAATGGCCTCCGGATATGTCTGACCTCATACTGACCCTCAGCAGTGTTCCTATGGCACAGATTTACTGTCCAACAATTTAGGTTTTTCTTGTGTTTTTGACTGAAAATGGAATGTGTGGAAGATAAAAAGGGTTTTTTTGGTGTGTTTTTGTTTTTTCTTTAAAGAATTGGTGCATTTTCAAGGTTGACAAAGTTTGTTTGTTTTCCAAAGAAAAGTTGCTAAGAATTCCAAAAAACTTTCACGTAAAAATATCTCAAGACAGATAACAAGGCCAGTTTTTATTCTAAGCAAACTACGCTGGTCAGTCTTGTAACTAAAAAAAACTACATCATTTCACTGAAGCAAAAAAGGATTAATTGTACTGTACCTCAAAAAACTTTCACGTAAAAATATCTCAAGACAGATAACAAGGCCAGTTTTTATTCTAAGCAAACTACACTGGTCAGTCTTGTAACTAAGAAAACTACATCATTTCACTGAAGCAAAAAGGGATTAATTGCACTGTACCTTTTAACAATTATGATTTTAACAGCGAACTATAACACGATTAAAAATATCCCCCCCTTTCATTCTGTGCAGTACCTTTTAACAATTATGATTTTAACAGCAAACTATAACACGACTAAAAATATCCCCCCCTTTCATTCTGTGCCTAATTTCAAGTAAGATGTCCATCAAGAAAGAAAAGCTATTTGCCCACTCTTCTGCCAAGAATCACGTAAGCTAGTTTCTACTGAATTTTCTTAGAAAATTATAGCTTAGGAATGCAGTAAGAATATTTTCAGATCAATAAAACTGCATCAATTTAAACAAGATGAGACTCAACCTTCATTTTTAAAAGGACGAAAAGCTTGTGGATGCAAGTGTGCAAATGAGACTCAACCTTCATTTTTAAAAGGACAAAAAGCTTGTGGATGCAAGTGTGCAAACAGTTTTTCAAAGCACTAACTCCACCTGTGACTACAAATTTTCAAGTTTAGAACAAATAGTATACTTTAATACACTTTAAAAGTCACCTGATTACTGATGTTCTTGCCCCTTTCTTCAGTAGTCCAACTTGTTTAGATTTGCCCCCTTTTTGCTTTCAAGAAAGAAAACTGATGTGGAGGAACACCAATGCCACACATCACTACACACTTATTACTACACCGGGTTAGCTTCAGACAACTGGGAGAAAAATTCACCACGTTGCAATGAAAATTAAGAGGAAAAACTTGTTTTATATGCAAGAAAACAAAAAAAACAGAATCTTGGTATTTTCTTTCCACCTCCAAAAAGCAACTGAGATTTCGGGCTGCTTTAGAGTTAGTTTCCTATTTAGTCACCCAATACTGTCTGAGGGAGCCACCAATGCCTAACAAAATAGTTTTATGGGCTACTGTTACTGCAAAACAAAGGTTTTTTTCAGACTTCCTTCACTTGAAATTTTGACAAGACCTGACTCTTGGCAGTGTTTCTATGGCACAAACTAACTATCCAAGGGTTTGTATTTTCCTGATATGACTAAGAGAAAAAAAAATTCAATAGATTGCCCAGTTGTACTTGCCTTAAAAAGTTTACCTTGAAAAATGCAGTAGCATCCTCTAAAACACAGCAAAGCCTGGTAGGAGCAGGTAAATAGTTTCACTTTATTACTTACTAATTTCAGATCCTTGGAGGACAGCTTTGTAAACCACTGATTATACTCCAGAGCAGCAACTATAGGTATTAAGTCTCTAGAAAAAGAAAAACACTTTTACACACATTTCATATAACTGTCAGCTTTGGTCAACTGAAACAACCCCTTAAGTGTTTTTCCATATCTAATTTCACATGCTTTTTGCAATCCTAATTACCTACCATCGCCATTACAGGAAGCTCTGCATTGTAAAAAACAAACATCACCAGCAGCTGTGTGTCTTTCTCCTATTTTAATATGAATTTCTGACTGACCAACTGACATCCATTCTAGCATGAATTTTTAAACCAGGAATTTGTCTGGGCTGCCATTCCTACATTTAGCATTACTTTTTCTTCAGCCTGTGACATATTTAAGCTTCTTAATCACCTCTAATTATAATTGAGCATGACACTAAAAAGCTTTTTGGCAGTCTGATGATTTAATATAATTCCATGACTGAATGCTTCTGGAGAACACCTCGTTGTCTCATCTCTATAGTTAAATTCCCCCAGGAACCAGGAGACTTGCAAAAGGATAACGTGACTTTCAGTACAAACCCTCCTTAATTGTAAAATGGATTTCACAAATGAAATTCTAAATTATACCCATTTTCTTCATTCCAAGCCTCTTAATGTGATCTGCTCTCCCTCTGTGAAGTTTCTCCAATGACAGACGTTGATAAACGCCATGTCCGTACACTACCCCCAAGCAGAATCATCCGTCAAGCACTAGCACACTATTTAGCAGCGCAGCACTTGGATCATTTTGACACATGTTAAATACATATATACACCTACACTTGGACTTTACTTAGAAACCCCTTGACTTTAGAAGAGCTGAAACATACATGCACATATCCAACCAGCAAAATAGTGCCATCCAAGCCTCAGTTTTTGCAGGGAGAAATTGAAAAGTATTGGTTTTTGTAAGCTAGTCCCACTGCCGCCAGCTTTTCATTCAAGACATACGCAGGTAGGTGCAGAGCTGCACTAAACAAGCAGCACCCTCCTCACATCTCCTTTTCCCTCTTCCTCTCCTTCGCTTTTTGTCTACAAACATCTAGACACTTCAGGGTGGTTGTTAAACACATAGGAAAGCCAGGAGACAAGGCAACATCACATGGACAAGTCTTCAGCAGGCTATATTGGGAACTGCAGCTGCTACATTTTTAAGTACAAACCCATCACTAAGGTAACAGTAAGAAGGTGCGGCATTTTGCAGCAAAAGACTGTAGCCCACCAACTGTGAAGTTCATGCAAATAGACCATTTTCACACTCCTGCAGAGGAACTAGCGTGTGGTGCCCTTCAAAGATTAAGCCTGTTTTCCATCTTGTTCACAGCACACATCAAATCTCAGTGTGAATTCATTTCCACTGGCACAGTAGAGTCTTACCAGCTTCGTGAAGTGTATAGTTTTATTTCTGTCCACCACGTCGGTTTTGTTCCTGCACACACACACTTTATCTCCGTGTAAAGGAGTAACTGACTGTCGAAATTTAAGGGAGCAAAAAACCAACCCAGAGGTGTTTCCCCTTAGGCTGGGCAGGCAGGAACCTTGCTATGGAGTAAGGAATGCCCACATAGAGGTTTGATCCTCCTTTGCCTTCCCCTGGAGCGATGAATAAGAAGGTAATGAATTAGCAGCTTTGACATCTCTCTTGACAGTGCCTTTGCCTTGGAAGTGGAATAAACGTAAGTTATTTTTCAGGTGTAATTTTGGTTTATCCACTCAGTGGTAACCAGCCAGCCACAGCTGGTGGCAAATGCTTCAGGGCAAACACTGGACAGGCTGACCGTACCACCATCATACTGGTGGAGCAGAGCTGTTCATGCTGGGGACCTCCACCCACAAAGGATGCAGAAGGCACCACCAGCAGATGGATTTAAGTCATCAGCAGCAGCACCAGTTCCTCCAAAGGAACAGAGGGATAGTGATCAGGGATCACTGGCTGCAAGCATTTACACTGCACCAGGAGCTGGTAAGCTGGCTTAGAGTGTTGGCAACAGCTCAGTACCAGTTGGGCAGGAGAGTGGCTGCAGGCAGAACATGCCTGAGGCCATCCCTTTCCCCCCTCTCCTCCCCAGGCCACGGAGGGAAACTCTGAAAGCTCAGAATTAGTGGGAAAACCATCACACTTTCAAGAAGTTAAAGAAACATTGCTGCAGCAGGACATTAATATTTTAAAATAAGTTGACTCAGCTGATTTGCAAATTCTCATCTTTAAATAGTTTCGCCTTCCACAGAAGTCAAGGCCTGTTTGTTCAAACTCTAGACAAGCACAGGTACTGGCACACTTCAGCAACACCCACTGATACCGCTGCTCCCCTACCCCATTCCTCCCCGCGTGACTGAAGACAGGGGAACCTCTGTCCATTCTACAGTAGCCTGTCTAGAAGCTTCGCTTTCTCAGATATTACCATCTGATTTTAAGGACAATCTACACAGCTCAGTCTTTTTTTTTTTTATTTTATTCAAATTTTTGAAGGTGCTTCTAACCAGCAAGGGCCCTTTAGGAATTTACCCCTGCTCCTTCTTGTGATTTGAGCTTGCCTAACCTCATTGCACCAGTCACTGAGTTTTCCTTTTCAAAATTATATACTGCTTTATTCATTTTATTCTATTAAATTCTAGATGTGGCACTAACAATGATCTGAATTATTTTGCAATACGCTATGAAAGTGTGCTAATGACCCTTTCCAAAAGCAGGGCCTTCTCATAACTTTCCCTCATTAAGTTATGTTGAGTTGCTTATATTTATTAGTTTGTTTACAAAACTACCATCCAGAATAAAGTAAGATTCACAAAATGCAAACCTATGCCATCTTAAAATGAAAACAGATTCTCTTCTTCCAGACTGCAGAAAATCTCTCCAAGCTTCAACAACATTCAAACTTCACTAATGCCTTCATGTTTTTTCAACATCTCTATCCCCCATTGTATTTAAGATGGAAAGAAATTTAAACAGTGTAAAGAAAAAAAATCTAACCAATCATTTTTTTATGACAATTTTTGGAGTGTCCAAATATGATAAAACATATGCTCCACAGACAAAAATAATGCTACTGAGTTAAATAAGTGCTGTTCATTTTGAGTCTTCTTTTGTTTTTAAACAATTACATGGTTCACAGCACAACATAACTTCAGATAAAACCTCAGAAGTCATGTTCCCATGTGGCAAGCCACGCTATGCACTGTAAAAGTGCCAGACACTCTGGGAACTTAAATTCATCTATAATTCATGCCATCTTATGTTGACCTCTAACAGAAATGTTTTACCAGGAAGAAAACAAATTGTTTATTTTTGCAATACATAGCCACTGTATCTATAGAACTGGTGTACCCATCCTACCTCACTTCACAGGTGCTTCACAACATGAAGTATATCGTTTCAGCAATCCCAAAAATTAGGGGGACATGATACACAACAGTCTCAAAATCCAAAGAATGATGGCATATTGTTAATTTATAGCATTCTCACTGTGCTAAATCACAAAACACTCACATACATTCCTGAATTGACAGGGATCTCAGATCCTGATTCATATTTTTAATGAAAATCATAAGGTTTTGGCTTCCTAAAAAAACTAGTTCTCTTCAAACTTCAGTCCAAAACCTTTTTCTCAGTGCAGTCCTCAACACATAGAAACTCTCATCACAAGATGGATTCCACGGCTCTAAATGTAAATAGTTCCAAAATTGTTTTGAATCTTTGGACTTGCACAATCATAAGATGTTTAATAAAGACTTTTATTAACAACACAAATATATTTCCTCAGTGATGTCAATTTTGTAAGGTATACTTCCATGAAAAGCTTCTGTGAAGCAACAAACCATTATTCCATTTTCCAAAAGCCAACTCATTTGAACCAGCTGAGATATTCTAAATACTTAAAAACACTTCTTCTATTTACTCTTTCCTAATAAGCAATATTTTTCACTCCCAATAAATTGTTCAAACGTTTAATTTCTACTGAAGCTGGGTATCTGTAAGTCACTTTCTCAAGAACGCCCCATGGTCTTAGCACTTCCACCTTGCAACATGTTTAAAGCATTCTTATGTTCTTGTCCCACATTTGTTTATGCTGAAAAATACTCCCTTCCTTATCTTCTCTGAGCCAGCTTTAACCAACCAGTCTTTGGCTACATCCATCATGCACCAGTTGCAGCCCTGTAGTCTTGTTTAAGTTACTTCTGAATTAGCCAGAGGTACAACTTAGTAACCTTGCCATGGGATTCAGTGCAGACTGCTAAAATCCATCACAGAAGCTGAGAATTTCAGTGGGGTTTTCTGTGAGTCTACATACTAGATATCTTAAAGCTGCAAAGAATTCTGTGGCAAAATACTCTTATTTGCCTACCTCCAAGTTCAGCCTCCCTGTTATATTTTAACATTGTAAATTTGACAGATTCTTAAATCTACCACTGGGCTTTCTCAAAGAAACAAATGCTTTCTCTATCTTATTTACAGTTTCTTATATTTTTCATTTTCCTTGTATAATGATGGATTTTAGTTAAAACTTCCTCTAATTTCCTCCTGCTTAAATATCTTCAGATTCATTTTTTCCTAGAATCCAACGTTCTCAGCCAGCCAAATTCAGTAAACCAAATATAACACTTAGCTAAGTTTCAGCATCTCGTAGTAAAATTACCCTCAATTAGTTCCTTTCTGCAAATACGTTTTTGATGCCATCTGCTGTAAGTGGAGAAACTACTAGCTGGGATTCAGCTGAACAACATAAACCTCCTACTGACTTGCTGACAAAAATAGTTTCCTTTACTGGGTACACTATGAGAAAAAGATTCTGCATAAGAAAATAGTGCATAATTTCCTTTTTTGCTTTGCCCACCGGATGCAGTTGCATGTTTTCTCTGCTGAATTTGATCTCTTATATTCGCCATCACAGGAAATATATCTATCTGCTAACTTTTTGGAGTGCTTCCACTAGCAAAATATATTTATCTTCTCAGGCTCCACAATGAAATGTGCTCTCCCCAGGGCTTTCGTGCAAAAACAGCAGCTTTTTGCTGAAAAAAAAAAAAAATGCTACAAATGGTGATTTCGGAGGTCTGCAGATTCAAGTAACAGCTATGGGACTGCTCCATTTTAGCAAGGGCAGACAAACCCTATTGCAAGGGAGAACAAGGAAAGTTTGGAAAATATCAGCACAATTACTGCATATTGTTTACCTGTGGTCAAGATGGCTGAAGTCTTGCAAATTCAACTCTCTGGTATCTTGTGTCAGATAAATTGTATCGACATCCTGTTAAAAATACGTAACCAAATACATCTTTACAGAGCTGTTGGTTATTTCCAAGTACTATGATTTACCTGCTCTTTCACCATTTGTACAGTTAGCTGAAGAGCTCCAGAACAAGACATGTACTTACCCACTGCACTTCTTCTCTATAGGGAAATCCAAGCCAATCACAAACACAAGCATACATCTGTGAAAATCCTCCTAAAAACAACCCAAGAGAGTATTTAACATAATAGTAAAACAAGCAAGCAAACAAACAAACATCTAAAAGGATACTTTAATACTTAAAGATCCAGTCTTCAAAAACTCACTCTCTTTTTCTCTCTGAAGGCTGTCCATTGCATTGCTGAAAGAAACAGACTATTCTATCTTTGCCCGGCAGGTTGCAAGAAAGCTCAAAATAGTGCCTTCACCTACCAATCAGAAGTCTGCTCCATGCTAATTACACCTTAAGACTAATTACACCTTTACAAGCTTCTGACAGAAATAGAATTAAAACTTCCTGACACTGCAATTACAGCCTTTTTTATATTTGAGCCTTTAAATTCATTCTCACCACAAGGTCCAAGTTCTGCCACTGTCTGACTGTCCCACAGCACCTGGAGATTAGCCAGTCTTTCTGAAGGTTCCATAGTTACTTTCTTCAGAATCCTCCTAGATGCAAAAGAAGGGGAAAAAAAATTACTTTCAAAGTATTTTTAAATTCATAAATCTTCTTTATTTCAAGCATGATTTTAAATGAGTGTACAGAAAGAATTACCATCTTCAGTACAACTCATTTCTCTGCCTAAAAGTCACACACATCGGGATGCCACCCAGCAAGAATAACGCTTGTCTCTTATTTCTTTCTATTGATTAACCCTGTGCCTACTGGAGCAACTGAGCCCTTTTCTATGACAGGATCACTCAAGCTAAGGAGACCTGTGGTCCTCAACTAACACAAGGATGTCCAAACATAGGGGAGAGATGTGGTATTACTGGTTACCCTGAAACCGCTGCTGCTTATACATTGCTTTTATGTAGAAAAAGCACTACAGTGTAAAGAGCCACAGAGCATGCCGAGTAGCTACATGTGGCTTCTAGGCTGCGCTCTAGATACCCAGCTCCAATCTCTATATGTCACATTTACCAGTGTGACACTCATCTACAAGAAGGGC
>NW_010125762.1:10685-11272 GCF_000699245.1 Pterocles gutturalis | reverse complement strand
GGAGTTGGCCTCTCTCTGCCTCTCCCGGGTCCCGTGGAGCTGGCCGTCCCATGGTTTCAGGCTCCCAGAGCTCTGTCTGGTGTCACACCCCTGTTTTGCGGGGTCTGTGCACCTGCAGAGCTCTCGGTTGCTGCGTAGGTCATTGCTGGCAGTTTGGATGCTGTGCTCTTTCCTTGCTGGGCCAGCATGTATAATCATAACAAAAAACAAATGAGCCCTCCTGCCTTCCGTGCTGCTCTTTGGAGGCACACGGGGATGGCTCTAGAGCCCCACAGCACCAGGTTGTACTGTAAGATGTCTCTGTTTGCGCACCTGCAGAGCTCTCGGTTGCTGCGTAGGTCATTGCTGGCAGTTTGGATGCTGTGCTCTTTCCTTGCTGGGCCAGCATGTATAATCATAACAAAAAACAAATGAGCCCTCCTGCCTTCCGTGCTGCTCTTTGGAGGCACACGGGGATGGCTCTAGAGCCCCACAGCACCAGGTTGTACTGTAAGATGTCTCTGTTTGCGGGGTTAATTCTCTTTGTTGTCCTACGGTTTTCCATGAGTAGTTTGGTGAGCGCAGCAGCCCAGAATAATCCCCCAAAC
>NW_010125762.1:9952-10463 GCF_000699245.1 Pterocles gutturalis | reverse complement strand
CAGTCACTGGGGCAGCCGCCTCGGGGTTCTGGCTGTTTCCTCTCTAAATAACATCCCCTCACCCACAGCTCGGAGTGAGAGCAGAGGGTGCGTCCCCCCTTGCCAGAATTAACATGGTGCCTCCGTGCTTGGTGGCTGTTGTGCCTCAGGGGCCACTGTCTCCAGAGTATCTGGCACCCACTTGGTGGCTCGTGCTGGCTCCCATCTTGCGCTGATGAGCCTCCAAAGCCCGCACCTCGCCCGTTAGACGAGCGTTATTTTGTCTGTGTCGTGCCCAATGCGCCGTTGTGCTGCTGCGCTGCTCGGGGTACAGCAGCACCTCCTGCTTTTGCACATTTGTCCCGGGTTGAGCACAAATCCAAAACACAGCCTCTTGCTGGTGGTTATGCAGAAAGTGAACTCTGTCTCAGCTTAACCCGGGACAACATTCCTGCCTCGACCCTGTTTATTTTGACTTGGGGTCGGCTGTAGTGTTTAAATGTTGCCTCAGCCTCAGCCTGTGGGAGTTGGG
>NW_010125762.1:3809-9874 GCF_000699245.1 Pterocles gutturalis | reverse complement strand
AGCCCCCCGGCTGTGCCCTCACCCTCCCGTGCTGTCCTTCCAGGTACATCGAGAAGTCGGCAGAGGAGCTGGATGAGGAGGTGGAGTACGACATGGACGAGGAAGATTACATCTGGCTGGACATCATGAACGAGCGGCGGAAGACCGAAGGCGTGAGTCCCATTCCCCAGGAGATCTTTGAGTATCTGATGGACCGGCTGGAGAAGGGGGCCTACTTCCAGAGCCACAACAAGGGGGATCCGAACGCCTTGGTGGACGAAGACGCCGTCTGTTGCATCTGCAACGATGGGGAGTGCCAGAACAGCAACGTCATCCTCTTCTGCGACATGTGCAACCTGGCTGTGCATCAGGAGTGCTACGGGGTGCCCTACATCCCCGAGGGACAGTGGCTCTGCAGACGGTGCCTGCAGTCACCCTCGCGAGCCGTGGACTGTGCCCTCTGCCCCAACAAGGGGGGGGCTTTCAAGCAGACGGACGATGGGCGCTGGGCACACGTGGTCTGTGCCCTCTGGATCCCGGAGGTGTGCTTTGCCAACACCGTCTTCCTGGAACCTATCGACAGCATCGAGCACATCCCGCCTGCGCGCTGGAAGCTGACCTGTTACATTTGCAAGCAGCGCGGCTCTGGGGCTTGCATCCAGTGTCACAAAGCCAACTGCTACACCGCCTTCCACGTCACCTGCGCCCAGCAGGCCGGGCTGTACATGAAGATGGAGCCCGTCAGGGAGACGGGCGCCAACGGTACTTCCTTCAGCGTGCGCAAAACCGCCTACTGCGACATCCACACACCGCCGGGCTCCGTGCGCAGGCTTCCCGCCCTCTCCCACAGCGAGGGGGAAGAGGAGGATGAGGAGGAGGAGGAGGAGGGGAAGAGCTGGAGTTCTGAGAAAGTCAAAAAAGCAAAAGCCAAGTCTAGGATCAAGATGAAGAAGGCGCGGAAGATCCTGGCAGAAAAACGAGCCGCGGCACCCGTGGTTTCTGTGCCCTGCATCCCACCACACAGGTACGACCTGCGAACCTCCCTAGGCCGTGGAGAAAATTCTCCCTTTCTCTGTGCCTCGTGTCCCCATTTCCACGTGGGTGTTATCTTGTTCCTCTCCTTAGCTTTTCACACATGTACTTTCTGCTTTGTTCTTGGAGGGAGCTGTTGGTGGTTTCCTCTGGGAGTCCTGTGGAGCGGCAGGGTGATGCGCTGCCCTGCAAAGGTGCCTGGGCACTCAGCGGGGCAGGAAATGGCTGCTGTTATTTCACGGCAGAGAAAGAACTTGGCCGGATGCGTCAGGAAGCAGCTGGGGGTTCCTAGTGCTCCTTTCCTGCCGTTCTGACGTCAGGTGCTGGAGTGAACCGGGGAGGGAGGAGGGGGCTGCTCTCCTTTCTGCCGAGGTTTGTTTTCTCCCAGGGCCGTGCCGAGGGATAGAGGGACAGTCCTGCTGGGAAGTACAGGAGCAATTCTGGCCTGGGAAGTAGGCTAACCCAGGGTTGTTTGGGCTCTGGAGCGGACAGGTCTTGTGTCCGGCTCCCGTGGGGATCCCTGTGCCCTGCTAAGCACGGCTCATCCATCCCAGCAACTGCTTGCCACTCCCTGGCTTTCCTCAGCCTTCCATGCAGCTCTGCCTTGGTCCTGAGATTGGCTTCACAGCACGAGGGCAGCGGCGGTGCTGCCAGGAAGATACTTGAGGCTCTGCCAGGGGTTTCTGTCACGTTCTGACCCTGAGGGTTCACAGAAGGTGCAAGCACTCTGCAGTTACAGCCGTGTGTCTCATTGTTGGGCTGGTGTGCAAATCCCCAAACACAAACATCTAAGAGCCTTGCCAAAGTTTGTCAGTGTAGTTTATAACTCTGGGTGTTCTCAGCAGCGTGCAAAAGCACGTAGAAGCATCCTAGGCAGGATGGTTTTGGATCTTGCTGTCACCCTGCAGCAGGCATCGCACGGACGAAGCGGAGGTTGGGCATGGGGTGTTTCTGAACCACCACCCCTGAGCTGCTGAGCTCTCCTCCTCCCCGCAGCAGGACCTGTGCTGGGGGTGTAACCGTGTGAGGCCCCGGTGCCGTACCTGATGGCCCATCGAGCACAGGAGTGGGACCACCGCTTCCCTGCAGACCCTCGAGACTGTCGCGGCTCCTGCGTGGCCAGAGGGGAGCACGCAGAAGCCGTGAGCTGTGCTCTCTGGGCAGCGTTGTGGTGACTTGTGGAGGCAGGTCTCTGCTGCAAGGCTGCTGGCTTTCTGTCACGATCTGCTCACGTCCCAACCTTCTGTTATTGCTCACCTGGGGTTCGCTCTGGAGCCAGAGCCTCTTTTCTCCGGTGTGGGCGCGTTGGCAGGCAGTTTGGAGGCTCTTGCTGCTATCGTTGCACTCGCAGCGGAACCCACACTGAGCAAGAAGCTGTTAACCTCTCCCCAGGCCTTCCTGTTGGGATTAATTATTCTTCAGGGGCTGTTGCCAGAAGGCCAAATGTCTTCCTGTGGGAGCTGTGCTTGGCCGGTGGTGGCACATGGGGCCGCTCTTCGCAGCCTCTGCAGCTCAGGCTGACGCAGGTCGGGTCATCCCCTGCGGAGAGCTGGAACCGTGGGACGTGGAGATGCAGGGGCTTCGTCCCTGCGGCTCCCTGCTGGCAGGGCATCTCCCTCCAGCCCAGGCTTGCAGCCATTGCAGACAGGAGGAAATCTCCTTTTGTGGTGTTTTGGGCTGCTTGGGGTGGTCCTTCCTTAGCTCGGGTAGGAGCCCTGCTGTGCTTGTGCCTCTCGTCCTCTCCTCATGCTGTGCCAGCTTCAGTCGAGTTACCGGCTCCCTGGGGCTCGAGTCAATCTGGTAACTTTTGGCCAGGGCCTTTGTCACCACGGGTGGCCCTCAGCGGGTAAATAATGGGTCTGGGACAGCAGCGCCGTAACGCTGGAGGTCTTGGGGACTGTGGGAGCCGTTCAAGGTCCAGCCCCCGATGTGGCCGTGTTGGACCCTGACCTGGTGCAGCCAGCCCCAGGCTTTTGCCCAAAAGTTGTCAGGAGGTAGAAGGGAGAAGTCTATTTCGGAGAGACAAGCCGGGATGTTTCCTGGCCATCTCGGGGTGCTGCTGCCCTGCATGACTTAGTGTTACAGAAATCCCTGCCACAGGAAAGGCTGCCCTCCACCCGAGGAGCTGCTCTTGGGGGGACTTGCTGCGACATTCCCCCAGGCAGGGCTTCTCCTGCCGTGGCCAGGCTTGCCTTGTTGAAGGCTTCTGTGTTTCCTCTCCCTTCTTCAGGCTCAGTAAGATTACAAACCGTTTAACCATCCAGAGGAAGAGCCAGTTCATGCAGAGGCTGCACAGCTACTGGACTCTGAAGAGACAGTCCCGCAACGGCGTCCCTCTGCTCCGCCGCCTTCAGACACACCTGCAGTCACAAAGAAACTGCGACCAGGTGAGGGCTGCTCGTTGGGGTGCTGCAGGGCATCCCGGCTGCGCACGCATGTGCTTCCTACACCTTCAGAGCCCTGGGCTCAAAGCCTTTGCTGCGTGCGGTGCCTGCAGGCACAGAGGGGAGCCAGGGTTATGAGCTTCTGGGTGAGGAAAGGGCAGCCCCAGCTGCTTTCGCTGCTTCTCCTTCCCTTCCACTCTCGGCTTTCAGAGGTTTGCCAGGCAGCGACGCCGCTGGCAGCCTGCCACGGGAAGGGAATCCTGCTCTCTCATGCTGCCCCACAGAAGTTAGCTCCTTCCTCCTGCCTGCATTTAGCTGGTGGCGATGGCAAATCGGTCAGAAATGGCTCTAGTCTAAGGCTGCTGTGTCAGCGAGCGTAGAGGGCGATGGCCGGAGATCTCCAGAAACAGTCTGGAAGGAACCAAGGCCTCACTTCCAGTTTCTGAAACTGCTCCAGGAGCGCTCCCTGTGGGTGCTGCTTCCAGCCCACTGTCTGCCTCAGCACTTAGTCAGCGCTTCACAGATGGGAAGTCTCTGGTGCCAGAGAGGAACATGTTTCTTCTGGCTCCCCGTCTGAGTCTTTCTGAGCCCTTTGAAGACTGTAATCGAGCAGAGGTTTCTCCTGCCTTTGCCCGCTCTCATTTTTATTTGCTGGAGAAATGTTGAGACTACTTCTGCGCACCTTTGGCTATGGCAGAAGAGAAGTTGGCGTTTTTTGATGCTCCAGCAGTGAAAGCAGCCAGAGCCATGTTCCCTTTTTGCCCTGTTGCCCTTTGCCGGAGCTCTGAGCAGCTGCACAGCCCCTGGGATTGTTGATCTGTGCTCTTGGGCAGCTGCAGGCTGTTGGTCATGTTAGGAAGAGTGTTTCCAGAGGCTTGGGATGTCTGCCTCCTGGCACCCTAAGGGCTTGGTGACCAGGGAGCAGGCACTGGGCTCTGTCCAGAGGTCAGCTGTTTCTGAGTCAGTGGCCTTGGTTACAACAAGGGAACCGGGACCTTCACTGAGCCAGTGGGTCAGGCACGCCGGTTCCCTGTGCTGGGGAAGAGCCCTGGCGCACGGTCAGGAAGGTGGAGATGGGAACACACCTCCTGTCAGCTCATGGTCTCTGATGTTCCCGCAGAGAGACACTGAGGATAAGAACTGGGCCCTGAAGGAGCAGCTGAAGTCATGGCAGCGCCTCCGCCACGACCTCGAGCGTGCACGCTTGCTGGTGGAGCTGATACGCAAGCGGGAGAAGCTCAAAAGAGAGACGGTAACGATTGTCTGCCCCTCCTTGGGGAGCTGCTGGGGTGGGCACGAGTGTGGGCTCCTCAGAGGGCTGTGGGGTGTGTGCTGGGGTCCCCTTGGCCGTGCCGCGTCCCGACGGTGCTGAGCAACGGTGGCTGCTCTGCCAGGCTGAGCTGGGACGTGCAGGAGCTGGAGCCGGTGTTACACCTCCGCTCCCCAGAGACAGGGTAAGGTGCAGTCCCTGTCCCTCACGTGAGCAGAGGTGTCACTGTCCCACGGGACTGCACCTCTGATCCCTGGGGACTGTCCCTGCCGCCTGGCTGCCGGGCAAGGGGCTAAGCCCCACTCCGTTCCTCTGTTCCAGATCAAAGTGCAGCAGGTGGCACTGGAGATGCAGCTGACCCCCTTCCTCATCCTCCTCCGCAAGACGCTCGAGCAACTGCAGGAGAAAGACACGGGGAACATCTTCAGCGAGCCGGTCCCTCTGTCTGAGGTAACAGAAATCTACGAAGTAAGAACCCCCTCCCCCAGATTTCTACTTCACTCCAGCCTGTCCCTTGCTCATGCCAAGGGCTGCCCAGTGCTCTCTCTGGTCCGGAAGCTCCCCTGAGCAGCCTGGTGCTGGCTCACACATCCCAGAGCCCCTCACCCAAGGGGGGTGTGCAGTGATGCCCCTCCTGGGTGGGCTGAACACCGAACGCTGAGCTGGTGCTGGCCGGGAGCACAGCACCCGGCTCCTCTGCACGTGTTGCTGGTGACTCCCAGGGTCTGTGAGTGCTGGGGTCTCCCGCTGGGAGAGGCAGGATGCCAGGCCTTGGCAGGCGGCACACTCTTACCCGTCCTCTCGTGAAGGCCTCTGCCAGGTGACAGACCGGGCACAGCACAGAAATGGGTTTGTCCCCGAGACTGGTCAAGGGAAACGACTCCTGAGACCGTCATCGAGTCCCTGGCTGGGGAGGTGGGGAAGGGCGGTGCTGGCTCTGCGTGGCGCTGGCAGCGGCTCGGCATGGAGGTGTCTCTGCAGAGCTGGGGAGGAAGCTGCCTGCTCCCACCTGCACCATTGCTGCCGCCCGGACGGTTCTGTTTTACCAGCCTGCATTCCCACTCACCCCTGGGGGCTGCGCTTGCGGCTTCCTCCCCCGGGGAACGCCGTGTAGCGTTCTGGATCCCAGCTGCCTGCAGACAGGAGGAGAGGACGGGATGCTGGCATGTGTGCTGGAGCCTTAAAACACTTCAGAGCGCGTCTGCTCTGACAGGTTGAGTACAGCACATGGCTCCCTGCTCCGCAGGCGTTACTCAGGCTGCAAAAGCAGGCGGCATTCCCCGATGTGCATTTGGGCAGAACGCAGGGAGCGATACATGATTGCTCTAACAGCCGTTTTCTTGGAGCAGGTAGTGCTAACCGATGGCTCCCGGGCTCTTAGCTCTGGCTCTTTCCCCGTG
>NW_010125762.1:1207-3778 GCF_000699245.1 Pterocles gutturalis | reverse complement strand
ACTACCTGGATCACATCAAGAAACCGATGGATTTTCAGACGATGAAACAAAACCTGGAAGCCTATCGCTATCTGAATTTCGACGACTTTGAGGAGGATTTCAACCTGATTATCAACAACTGTTTGAAATACAATGCCAAAGACACAATCTTCTACCGGGCAGCCATCCGTCTGCGGGAGCAGGGAGGTGCCGTGCTCCGGCAGGCTCGTCGGCAGGCGGAGAAGATGGGCATTGACTTTGAGACAGGCATGCACTTCCCCCACTGCGTAACGGTGGAAGAGGCTCAGGTCCAGGACATCGAGGATGGTGGGTACTCGTCCCCTGTCCTGGGGTACGAGGGCTGCTTGGAGGTGAAGCCTGGGCAGAGTTGGGGCACCTGGGGGTCTGTTTGAGCTGTCTCCTTGCCCCAGCCAGTGGGAACCCCAAGCTGCTGATCAGCCTGGCTTGCTTCCCACAGGTCTCCTTCTCCAGGTCTTTTAGGGTCACTTCCCACGTTCAGAGGTGTTTCGTACCATCACAGCTACTTCCCTCCTGCAGGGGAACCTGGGTTGCCCCATGTCATTTCACATAGAGGAGCTCCAAAGTGTTTGGAATTTCTCTTATCCATCTGCTCCTCTTTGTCCCTCCAGAAGATGTACGGTTGCTGCTCTCGGAGAATCAGAAGCACCTGCCCTTGGAGGAGCAGCTGAAGATCCTGCTGGAGCGGCTTCTGGCAAGCAGAGCATAGGACGGTCCCGCCGGGCCAAGATGATCAAGAAGGAGATCACAGTCCTACGGCGGAAACTTGCTCACCCGCGGGACCTGGGCCGAGACGGGCTGGAGCGGCACGGCTCCTCTGCCCGGGGAGTCCTGCAGTCGCACAACCCCTGCGAGAAGGACCCGCAGACAGACAGCGCTGCGGAAGAGAGCAGCAGCCAGGAGACTGGCAAAGGTACTGGTCCCTCCAGAATACAGCCACTTTGGGGGAACGATGGAGACCCGCCACGGGGCTGGGGGAGAGGCAGCAGGGCTGTGCAGGCAGCTGCCTCACACATGCCTCACTCTTCGTTCCTCCTTAGGAGCAGGGCAGACAGCCTCTCAGGGCCGTCCCTTATCTCCTGTTCCCCTGTGGGGGTGCCTCGTTTCCCTTAGTGCCCCCCGACAGGGTGGGCGCAAAGTACAGCGTCTGCACCTCCCCGGGCTCCCTCCCCGTGTCCCCATCCGAGGACAGTACCCCGCTGGGTGGTTTGCAGCGAGCCGTGCCAGCTGAGCAGGGGGATTGGCACTGAAGGAGGCTACCTCCTGCCTCGGGAACAGCTGCAGCTGGGTGCGTTTGCGCCTGGGGAGGGTCAGCAGGTCGCTGGGGTTGGCAGCTGCGGTCGGCGTTCAGCCGGTGAGCTCGCCTCCCGCGCGGCCGAGGAACTGGATGTCGTTCAGAGCCTGAGCGCTGTGCTGTCAGAGTCCCAGCTGGGTGAGGGGGGGCGTGAGATGGATTGTTTCCTGCTGCCAGCTCTGCCACACTGCCCAGTTTCCCTAGGGATGTCACAGACAGGCAGGCTTCAGTGTCCCTTCCTGCTTGGGGGCACAGGAGGGAGGTGCAGCAGCAACTGCCGAGCTCCAAACGCTCTCCCGGGGCTGGGGGCTGAACGTGGGCCAGCTGCCAGCTCCCTGCTCTCCTGGACGGAGATGCTGAGCTGGGCTCTGTGCGGAGCACAGCCTGGGCTCCAGGCAGAGCGGCCAAGTGTCCCTGGGGGTTTGTCACCTCTGCATCCCAGTCCTGCCCCACTAAGCACTGGGAAAAGCAGGCTCTTCCACAAGCAGGGAGCGTTTTAGGGTCTTTGTCTTTCAAGAGTGTTTCTTGGCTGCTATGTGTTGTGTGAAAGGTTTATTCCTGCTTGACTGCTCTTGACTTCTGTGAGGTTGCTGCCTGGGAGAAATGAGGGCATCTCTGGCTGATGGAGTGTTCTTTGATGTCCCCATCTAGCTTTTACTGTCAGCAGCCTGGATAGTCTAACCACGCAGGCACAGACATGGCAAAGCTGGAGATGGAGGATCTTCCGAGGCAGAGTTCCTACAAAATGAAGCTGTTCCTTGCTGCTGCTGCCGTGTGTTCCCTGCCAGGTCCCACGGGCTGCAGCTGATGCCTTCTCCTCCCTCTTCCAGGTCTGGGTCCCAATTCTTCTTCCACCCCAGCACACGAAGTTGGCAGGAGGACCTCAGTGCTCTTCTCCAAGAAGAACCCTAAAACTGCAGGCCCTCCAAAACGTCCAGGACGCCCCCCGAAGAATCGAGACAGTCAGATCACTCCTGGGCACGGGAACAGCCCCATCGGGCCACCCCAGCTCCCGATAATGGGTTCCTCGCAGCGGCAGAGGAAGCGAGGGCGAAGCCCACGCCCCAGCTCCAGCTCGGACAGCGACAGCGATAAGTCCACCGAAGACGCTCCCATGGGTGAGTGCGGTGGTTCCCCCCAGCACAGCCGGGCAGCAGTGGACCCGCCAGGAGCACATGGGGGGGGTCCTGCAGGGTTGTAATGCTGTTCTGGGGGGTGTCTTGCAGACCTGCCAGCCAACGGTTTCAGCAGCGGGAACC
>NW_010125762.1:334-1176 GCF_000699245.1 Pterocles gutturalis | reverse complement strand
AGGAACCCAGCCGGTGAAGAAGAGCTTCCTGGTGTACCGCAACGACTGCAATCTTCCCCGGAGCAGCTCCGACTCGGAGTCCAGCAGCAGCAGCAGCAGCAGCGCTGCCTCGGACCGCACCAGGTACCGTGCCCAGCCCGGCTCCGATGGCACTGGTGCTGCCCAGGGCAGCAACGGGCGGCTCTCAGCCCTGAGCTGCTGGCCAAGGAGCCTCAATGCTCATCGTGTTCACCCTCCTGTGGCCCAGCTGCTATTAGCTAAACCCTAGAGAGCTGCAGGCTTTAAATGTAAAACTTAACGGGGTGAGTGTGCAGCCCCCAGTGCTGCCCTGCCAAGGGCTGGCGGGGAGCGTGAACAGGAGAATTCCCTCCTGGCACAGCAGCGGCTCCGGCACCGGCCCTTCCAGCGCCCAACTCCAGCAGGTTCCCACCTGTGGCTCTGATTCAGAGCAGTGCACGTCTTTTGGGTCCTCCCGGGTGACACTGGGCAAGGGTCGGGCCGGTGCCCCGGCAGAAGCACTGTCCCACCCTTTTTCCTGGTGCCTCTGCCATGTCCTCCCCGGTGCCGAGCCTGGCGGTTGGAGTCCACGAGCCCTAGTGTCCTGCCAGCCTGGCCTTCTCGAAAGCAGTTTCTGGAGGTTTAACGTGTCTCTAACCGACAGCCCTGCTCCCTTTCTCCACAGCACAACGCCCTCCAAGCAGGGCAGAGGGAAGCCCTCCTTCTCCCGAGTGAACTTCCCGGAGGACAGCAGCGAGGACACATCGGGGACGGAGAATGAGTCCTACTCCGTGGGCACGGGGCGAGGAGTGGGGCACGGCAGTAAGTACCGCGGCCACGGTACC
>NW_010125762.1:0-323 GCF_000699245.1 Pterocles gutturalis | reverse complement strand
TACACAGCTGACGCCCCTCTCCCCTCTCCTCCGGCACAGTGGTGCGCAAGGGCATGGGGCGCGGCGTGGGGTGGCTGTCCGAGGACGAGGATTCCTCCCTGGATGCCCTGGACCTGGTATGGGCCAAGTGCCGGGGGTACCCCTCCTACCCGGCGCTGGTGAGTACTGCTCGCTGTTGGGACCTCTGAAATGCAGAGTGGCACGTGGGGTCCCCGTTCCCCTCTCAGCCCTCCCCTGCTCTTTGGGCAGATCATTGACCCCAAGATGCCGCGGGAAGGCATGTTCCACCACGGCGTCCCCATCCCCGTGCCCCCCTTGGAGGT
>NW_010125761.1:0-1609 GCF_000699245.1 Pterocles gutturalis | reverse complement strand
ATTCATATGTTGGTTAGATACCTGCCCTGGCTCCCTGGCTCTCACCTTGGCCCCGTGGCCATTGGCACAAGGCACATCCATCCCGGTGCTGCTGGAGCTCTGGGACCACGGCAAGACGGGGTGAGTGGCACGTTCGGAGGCTCAGCATCCTCCTGAGTTCCCAAAAATCTTTGGGGAGAAATCATCTCATCTCCCCCCCCGCCATCTCCTCCTCCTCCACAACCCTCCGGGGATTCCTGTAGATTTTGACCGGAGTCCTGCCAGAGCAGATTCATAGCTCATTTTTATGGCCATTTTAATTAAAATCAATAAATTCTGGAGGGGAAGAGGGTCTTCTCGTGGTGATGAATGCTTTGTCGAGTTTGCAGCTTCTGCGTAAATCAAAACACCGCCGTTAGCAGCTACAGCCCTAAATCCCCCCGGACGGACCCCAGCCAGCTCAGCAACATGAATTTTCCTCCTCGCCAGCCTCAGCATCGCTCCCGCCACCGTGACTTGATTTAACGCCTCTCCTGTGCAAGAGACGGGGGAGAGGCAGCGTCCCCCCGTTATCCGGGGTGTGGAGGAGAAAATACAACCTAAGGCAAAGCCACGGAGAACTTCCTACAAGGAGCAATTCCGACTGGAGAGCAGGACGTGAAAGCATCACCGATAAAATTTGGGGTGCAGAGAGGGGTCCTGGCTGACCGGGGACCCCCACTCCTTACTGGGGACGGACCAGCACCAGGGATGGGAGCTGGGACCTGCAGGAGCCATCGCTGCCCTTTGCCTGCTGCGGGCATGGTCCTTGGGATCCGTGCACCCCAACGGGGTGATGCTCTCCCCTCCCTGCCTCAGTTTCCCCAATTCTGGAAACTGCAGCCGTGGCAGTAGCCTGGCTCAGCAGGTGGAGCAGCAACAAATAAACAACGCAGGCGGATGAACAGCAAAGATTTTCAATTTGTTTTATGCGTCCGCTGGGTTTATTTTTAACATTCCATCTGAAAAAAAAAAATAAAAAATTAAAGAATTCATGCCAGAGCTGAGCCGAGAGGACGTGTTCGCTGGAACCTGCCAGGACGATGAGCTCCTCGCAGATAACCCCTCGGAAAAGGGTCAGCGCGGGGTCTGCAGCTGTGCCGGGAGCCAAGAGAAGGGATGAGCCCTGTTCCAAAGCGCATCTCACCGATGCTAAAAGACATTTCGTGGATAAGGATGCAAAGTGCAGGACCCAGGGGAGACACAGCCCGTTAAACCATCCCCCTCTGCTCCCGATTCCTGCCCAGACCCATCCTGCCAGTGCTTTGGGATGGAGCCGGGACCGCTGCCACCGAACCCCGCGTTCTGCGGGGGCAGGAGCCCACCCTCCGGTCAGCGGCCCAGGGGCTGTTTACCAGCTGAACCGTCGGCTGAATGAAAAGCCGTTAATTCCCTCTGAGGCATTTTGATGAGGCTCCTGATGAAATATCGGGATGCTTCAGCACCGCAGGCTGCTGCCCCTCCCTCCACGGCCCATGTCCCCTGCCCTGTCCCTCCTGAGCCAAAAACACCCAAAATTGCAGAAAACCCCCCTCCCTGGCCAAGCCAGCTCTGTCCCAGGGCATGGCAACAAATTAATCCATCCCCAAAG
>NW_010125760.1:1668-2791 GCF_000699245.1 Pterocles gutturalis | reverse complement strand
CGGGTATTTATCTCAGTGTATATAAATGCATTTGTGCGTGTGGGTGTGCGGAAAACACAGCTTTTAAGGCACGATGTGCGCGCACACGTGCAGGCGGTCTATGCCCGGGTACATTCATCCGCTCGCACCCGTCCCCCCCGTCCGCCCGCGCGTGGGTAGGTGTAGATATCTGTATATAGTGCCAGGGGGGTGTAGCAGGGCTGGGAACACAGTACAAAATACCTCAAAACTTTCCACGCAAACACGCCTTGAGTGGCTCCTCAAGCAGCAGAACTATCCCCTTCACAGCAAAATATAGTAATAATAATAATAGTTATGATAATAGTAACAAAAATCCACCCATTTGCTTTTTAAAACATCTTTAAGGAAATCAATATCAAACTATCAAGAAAAAAAAAAAAGAAAGTAACCTTCCTAGCGATCCCCCACTACGAGGTTGGAGAGGGGGGTGGCAGTGCATCGAAAGTAAACTGAATAAAAAAAAAGAAAGAAAATAAAAGAAAGGAAAACCCAAACCGTTCTCTGAAAGAACCTGGTTTGGACTTGAAAAAACCGAACAAACCCAAGCGGTAGTTGGTTGGAAGCAGCAATACCTCTGCGGGACACAATGAGCCGGGAGGAAGGAGCGGTTGGAGGGAGGCAAACTAATTCTGGTTTTAGCAAAAGAGCAACTCGCATCGCCAGGACAGCATCAAGGGTATAAAGGCACCTTTATGATGACATTAGTGACATTGCTCTGTTTCCAAACGGGTGCAAAAGAAGCAAAAAAAAAAAAAAAAAAGATTTTTTTTTTTTCCATAAAAATGTTTTGCCTAGGTAGGAGAAAACTGAAAGTATCTTGTAAAAAAATAAAATTAAAAAAACTTTTATGAAAGGGTGCTGCCTTTAAAAATGCAGCCTGCTTTAGACTCAGGAAAAATCTCAGCTTGGATACGGTGTGGTGCTTTGTAATCACGGTTTGTAAGGGTTTATTTGGGGGCTGGGGGTTTCAGGGACCTTTGCTCTGTCTTTACGTTGCTGGATTAAAAATTCCCATCCTTCTGTCCCCATCCAGTGGGTTTAAAAATGTCGGTCGCTTCATGGGTGCTTCTCTGCTGGATCCCCGGATCCAGACATGCTTCTG
>NW_010125760.1:1357-1635 GCF_000699245.1 Pterocles gutturalis | reverse complement strand
GGGGGGGGGGAAGTTATTTCCCCGGGCTGGGCACATCCAGCGGCCGACACTGCCTTTCCTCCACGTCCCGGCCTAAAACACACATTTAAAAATAACCACCCAGGGGAGGAAAGAGCCCTTTCCAGCCATGTATTGGGTTTTCTGTTTAGATTTACTGTACCTTTATTTATTTGAAGTTGTTGTAAGTATATGACGATGATGAAAGTGTTAATTCCTGAGTGCAATATGGAATCTAGGCTGAGAAATAAATACATTTTTTTTTTTTACAGAGCTGGCTG
>NW_010125760.1:695-1237 GCF_000699245.1 Pterocles gutturalis | reverse complement strand
ACACCCAGAGCATGCGTGTGCACCCACGGAGGCTGCGCGTGTGCCTGCGTGCCGTGGAGGGAGCGTGTGTCAGCCTGCGCTCTCTCTACAGCTGTGGCCGCGTGGCTGCGAACATCTGGCCGCGGGTGTTTATCGATGTGGGTCGGAAAGCACCCACCCACCCGTGGGCCTGGCACCCTCCTGTGCGTGGGACCCGCGTGGGACGCGTGCGCCTGCTCCGTGCTGGCTCGTTTTGAGCCAGCGTGTCCCCGCGTGTTTGTGGCCACGTCCCCGGCTCTGCGTGGCTCCAGCTCGCCGTGCCACAGTGACATGTGTGTGTCTGTCGCATGTGTGTGACGGGGTGTGCACACATGTGCTCGGCCGCTTTGGAGGGGGGGAGGTGTGAGTGTTCCTGTGGACAAATTTGGCCCAAATAAAACCTTTTCCCCTCGACATTTAATTGGAAATCAATAGCTCCTTCGCTCTAATTTGTAGGCCAAGGACTGTTCCCCAAACATGTGTTTCTATTTTGAGGGCCTCGGGAGTTAGTGCCCCTCATGGAA
>NW_010125760.1:439-674 GCF_000699245.1 Pterocles gutturalis | reverse complement strand
TGTTTTTAAATTTCTACCAAAGGAAAACAGCCCAAGACTGGAAGATCCTGTCGGAGCAGCATCGCTAGAGCCAGATCCAAACACAAACCCCAGCGTAGATCAGAGCGAGCCACCCGAAGGCTAGACGGGGTTTTTATCTGTGCAATGTGTTGAAAGGGACTCAAAGTCTGTTATTTGGGATATGAGTTGGGAAGGTTGAAATTCTGACCCGGGGAGCATTTCCCCGACTTTTTCA
>NW_010125760.1:0-348 GCF_000699245.1 Pterocles gutturalis | reverse complement strand
ATTGCCACAAAAGCATCTGATGACCTCGCTTTTGCAGGAGGCCAGGTAAAACCCCCCGTTTGCCCTTAAAAATCACCGAAATCCCATCACACCAGAAGATCGATCTGTGAATCACCAACACGGTGCTTGAAACCTCTTCGCGGCTTTTTTTTTTTTTTTTCCTTCCCCTCCTCTTTTCTGGCAGGGAGGGAGGGAATCCAAGTCCAAATGACTCCTATTTTTTTTTTTTTTTAAAAAAAACAATTCGGAGAGGCAAAGCCTGGGAGCAGCCCGAGCGGGAGGCAGCGACCCCGGTGAGCCCCCACCGGGGCTAATCGCAGCCCCATGACCCCGCTATTATTATTATTA
>NW_010125759.1:2209-2465 GCF_000699245.1 Pterocles gutturalis | reverse complement strand
TTGAATTTTTTGAAGTTAAATGCTGGCAGTAAAACTGTTCATATAAGTTGTATTGCACATACTGTGACTGTGAATATTACTGTTTGCATTTCTCTCAAATTTTTTTCCCACTTTTACACTTTTATATTCCTGCTATGCCGTGTAATAATTTTGATATTAAAAGTGAAAGAATTGTGTAGAATGTCGCATGATAGCTCTTTTCTATGATTTAAAGCTCAGATAGCTTAGA
Organism: Pterocles gutturalis; assembly: GCF_000699245.1. Classification (NCBI taxonomy): domain Eukaryota; kingdom Metazoa; phylum Chordata; class Aves; order Pterocliformes; family Pteroclidae; genus Pterocles; species Pterocles gutturalis. Next base: position 2,236 of record NW_010125759.1, on the reverse strand, counting down.
GATTGGCAAGAATGGTTGACCTTTAGA
>NW_010125759.1:0-2050 GCF_000699245.1 Pterocles gutturalis | reverse complement strand
TATGGCAGCTATTTTTCTTGTTTATCAAAAAGATAGAAGGCTCCTGAAAGACTCCTTTAAAAAGAGGTATTAGAGATTAAGTGTACTGTGCTTTCATAATGCTATTTAAAAGAGCAAAAGAGCAATTTGTAAGTGCAAATAACTTTCAAACCCGGTATTGCCACGTTAGTGAGGAGCAAGTCTTTGTTGCAGGCTATTGAAGCCTGAGTGCCAATAACCCACCTACAATGCTATTGACGTGCCTGCTTAGAAGGGCGCTGAAGTTAGATTTAACTTTGCACGTCCATAATTGGCAGCAAAGGAGGGATAGAAACATGCCATGAAAAGAACTTCATCTTTCTGCTGCATTTCTCACCAGATGTTGAGAGAGATTATATATATCAAGCTGTCTTCTTTTGTGCAGTTACATCTGCTGAGGCATAACTTGAATTGCTGTGCAGATGCCACGTCGTGGCTTCAGATAAGAAATCTGACCTCGGGTTAACACCACAGTGGTGCAGAACCTGTAAAATAAAGTAGCTGTGCCCTCTTTCTAAACCCCGGTAGTGCCTACCATGAAGGTTGTGTGAGCTTTATTAACTTAGAATAAGCTCTGTAAGTAATTTACTGTGAGAATACAACTCTAAAGGACTTTTCAAACCCATCAGGTTGGTATTGTTTGGCTATATTAAAAATCTGTTTATCGCAAGTGTCAAAATTCTGCTTTTCTGTAGGAGTTAAAGAAACTTGCGCTGCCTCCCCAGATCTTGGATCCACTTCATCAAGTGAACAACCAGACTACTTCATGTGAGTAAAGTAACGATTAAGGGTCCCTTGCAACTCACTGAAGCGGTTGAAAAATCATCTGTAAAAACTCTAGTTTAGCTGCAAAATTGAAAATTTACCAAAATGTAATTTTAGATTAATGACAAGTTCCTTTAATTCACCCAGCTGCCTCATCTGAGAACCAGCAAGTTTTAAACTCTGAGGTTGTCCCTTAACTACTGTGGGGGAAAAAAAAGGTTTAAAAAGAATTTTTAATATACTTTAGGAGAAGAATTAAAATATTTTATTTCATTCTTCTTTCAAGAACACAATAAAAAAAAAATTAATGTGCACTGTTTCCTTTTAAGAGGTGAGGCGATACAGGAGAAAAGCTGAATGCTAAAATACTGAATGTGTAAATTTGAACATCTTTCCTGTGTCTTCATTGCTTTCTATAATTACCAAAATACATTCTCTTGGGGCCTGTATATAAGCAATCAGTCTTGTAGTTAACTGACTTAAAGTCTGTGTGTCTATTCTTGATGTTCACTATGTCGTTGGTGTAACATTGTACGGGGTTGTTATTTTTCCATTAGAAAATACATCACTATAGTCTCACACGAGCAACGCCAGCATTACGAGGATGACTTCAACGCAGAGTATGGAGAGTACAGGAACTTGCATGCCCGGATAGAGTACCATCAAGAGATTCATGAAGCTTGATGAACAACAAAAGCTGCTTTCTCCAGCGTCCAAAGAATATGAGGTAAAGAAGAATAAAACTGTGAAGGTTGTGTTTCATCTCCCTCTTATCCCTTCCAAAAATCCACATTTGGCACTCCTCTTCCAGGTGACTGATCCTAGCTATGATTTTAGCAGAGAAGGGTGTTAAAAACCTGATATTCTGGCTTTCCAGCTTGGGCTTCTCTGATCTGGACAGATAAATTCCACATGTTCAGTAGCTGAATTATTTAGGTCTGTGTGCACACTGAGGGCTTTTGGCTGGCTTTTATTTAGGTTTTGGCCAGATTCCAAACGTATTGGTGAGCAGAAGGAGTAGTTTAAAGTCTCCGGTACTGCTCAGTCAGACAAAAGAAAACCTTGCAGCATTTGCATACATGCTCAGGCCCTCTGAGGGCTAGCTCTGGTCTTCGAAGCTTGACAAAACCCTGCAAGAAGTTTTTCAGCCCTCCAACTCCACCTGTTTGACCTGTCTGTGAACACACAGCAGCGTGAGTGACTTCTCAAAGGGAATCCCCAAACACATCCCCTTTGGTTGTCTGCTTAGAGGTTTAATTGCAGATCT
>NW_010125758.1:0-27190 GCF_000699245.1 Pterocles gutturalis | reverse complement strand
CCCCAGCCAAGGGCAAACCCATCACATTTATATAATGTAATCCATATGCTGGACAGATATGTCAGTCACTGTAGTGTCAAGATACATTGGTGCTTTGTTTTGTTTTGGTTTTTTACACATCATTTTCATAATTTCATTGGTATCAGACAGTATTTTTGTTCCTCTGAAGAAAGAATATTCAGAAGCTTTGGCTGCTCTTTCACCCTAAAAACACTTTGGGCTCAACAGAACTTTGGGCTATGCTCTCTCTCTGTCACTAATTTTACTTTGACTTCCTCATTGATAAGAATAAATTGTGAGAACTAGGTGATTTGTAGCATTTACAAGAGGGCTGGTTTTTCATAATACATCATATCGTCCTTAAGTAAGTTATTACGTAAAACTGCTATGCTCAAGACCAGACTTCTGCATGCAGTGATATTTTCCGCTGTATGGCTAAGAAGCACAGCACAGACAATGTGCAATTCTGGTCCAGAGAACAGAGGCAGCTTTAGCTGTAATCAGGCCTGCAGTGTGCTCTCCCCTCCTCAGTCACCCCTGAGCAGCACAACAGCCCAGACCCCTGCAGCAATGTCAGATGGAGCTACTGCCCAACATTTTTTTTCAGTTTCTGCTGCACGCTACGCTTCATGGAAAAAGCTTCTGAATATTGGTGGAAAACAGTTTTACATAGTAGCGGAGCAGAGAAATTTTCCTCCAGATGGAAACTGGGAATTGTAGGACCATTTATGCTGTTGTAAAGGGGCTACGCAAGGAATAGAGGTCACAGCCCTTTTGTATTTTTGGAGGTTACTTATTTTACTGACTAAAATATATTTTTATTACCTTCGCTGTTCTTAAAAGTGTAGTACAACAACTGGAATCTGCCTTGGGGAGGATTTTATTGCAGTTTGCACATCCTCAGAAGTATTGTTAAATAAATTAATAATGTAGAATATAACCAGTGATGTGCAAAGCCAACCCCTTGCCTCCTCAGCTTTTCAATCTGTTGAGCTTTTGCTGATAGACAATTATTTTCTTAAACATACACTAATCTGAAAACATCTTTCAGGACAGAACTTTGCTGTCATTAACTGTATTACTTTTTTCTTAAAGGTTTTACTCAATTGTGCTTACATCTGCCACATTATTTTCATAATAAAATCAGCAGCATTTTAAATACTCCAGGACATAACTTAATACTGAGTGTAATACTTCCTGCAATGTGAACAGTCTTAATGTATTTCTTCACTTGCTTCTCTAGAAATGTCCAAGAAGGTTGTAATTTCTGTTCTTGTTTTCACACACACCAGAGAATGAATCTATGCATGATCATCCTAATTTATAATGGACACTACAGTAAACATCTAAGTCATCATGTCATGGTTGAAACATATATTTGAGATTAAATGAGTTTACTAAAACCACCATCCCTTATCATAATCTAGAAAAAGATACATGTTTGCTATCTGGTGAAGGACTTGAGCACTGTTTCGAAGGATCGCATGGAGTTTCAGAAAACAATCCAAAGCTTCATCTATTCTGTTTAACTTCTTGTACGTTAAACCTAAAAAATAAAGGTTACAGTACTAATGCAATGAGAAAAAGATTAGTTCAGCATATTAACTGACAGAATAACCAAGAAAAATGAAACAGGAACATGGTACTCAGAGGCACTATAACTTACCAAACTGATAAACACAAGGAACACAAACCTAATCAAAGACCAAGAACATATGTAAACTCATTTTTTGAACAAGACAAATGCAGGATTTTTTTTTTGGGCCTTTTAAAGGGGAATTACTCTGGTGGTTTAATAACGGGTATATTTTTAGTAGATAGTAGAAGTTTTTATCTTCAAAGTGACTTAAATCTTATGTGCAGTTACTACTTGATGTTGTTAACATTGATTATTTTTTTTTGCAGAACAGATAGGAAGTACAAATTAAAATCTTGCTTAACATAAATTACTGAATAAAGTAATAATAATTAGTACATATTCCTACACAAGAAAACTCTGAAAGCCAGATTCTCAGAAACACTAGTGTTACCTTTACACAAAAGATAAATCACAAAAGTACCTTTGGCTTACCAAGATTATAAAGTGCTTCAGTGCATGAGGAATCGTTCCTGAGAGCTTCCTTATAAAACTCAGCTGCTTTTTCATAGTCTCCATTTGCAAAAACAGTATTTCCTTTGTTAGTTAGAGCTGCTGGATTGTACCTATCAGAATTTACAGCTAAATCTGCATAGTTAGTTGCTTGTGCCAAATCATTCTCCTACATGAACACAACAAACATCGTATTAGTCATTTGTCAGTCAATTTCCTTGCAGCTGTGGCTTCTTACAGTTAATATAGTGGAATTTCAAAAGATTGGGGATGAAAAAAGATAAATTCTTCAGTCCTAAAATACTCCTTATGCATAAGGCAGATCATCTTTCAAGTTTCAGATAACTTAACACTTGAGAGATGTTTTGCCACTCTGTCCCATTCCATTTGAAATTTACTTGCAACTTAGGTAATCTTTCTTTAAAAACAAAAATAAATCCCCAGACCCTACAAACTTCATCCACAAACACACATGCCTAAGCTACATACTTCACACGTTCCTGAAGTTCAGCCAGGGTCTTCAGGACCAGAGTTTTAAATGCAGCTGCTGAGCTTCTGTACAAATCACACTACAGGCATACTTCCGTGGCTTGGGGCTCAGTCTCACTCCTCCTCTCAGCAACAGGATACAAAGGACATGCTCCAAACTTCAACTACAGCCAAGAATGGGTGTTCCAGAACAACTCCTCTAACATGAAGTTTCTTGTTGATTATAGAGATTATTTAGATAGACAAAAATTGCTACAAAGATACAAAAGCTGCTACATAAACTGCAGTTCTTAACTGGTTTTGTCAAAGCAAACACTTACCAAATAATAAAGGAATGAAAGGTTTGTTGCGGCTGCACTCTTTACTCTGCTATCCTTTTTTTCAAACATTTTTAACATCTCAAGTGCCTGGAAATAATTTGGAAACAACTTACTTCCCACTGAAGCAAACTTATACCAAAATTCTTTCAGAAAGCATTGATAAACTTCACAGTAACAAACAGCTAAAATTATCAGCTCATATACTCACATACATGATAATTACTGGAGCTTGTAACACACCCTTGTAAGCATGTACACACAGAAGTATATCTGTATTACGCATAATATTAATTTGGTTAATTTATTACTTTTCAAAAATTTAATTAGATATGGCTACCTTGAAGTACACAGATATTTGGCAATTCTATACATACAAAACTCGTTTATATTATTTGCTTTTAATCTAGTCAACTAATTAAAATTCTTATACCTACTTTTCCAATTCTTTAAGTGAACACAAAAGGATTGACATTAAAACTCGTATTAAAAAGCTTAAAAAGTACACACTGTATAAAAAAATATGTAAGACAGGGTAGGATTGGATTTCAACTTGCAGTTTTTTCATATAATAATAAGACAACACCTGTCTAAGGTTGGGAAGTAGCGAAAAATGAAGACTGAGGCCAGAAGATACTTTTTAAAACTTTTACATGAAAACTAAATTTCATAAACTCCAACATAAGGAAGTTTATGGACAAAAAGTAAACAAATGTCTAGCTAATAAACTATCAAAGAAACTTTGAAATAAAAGGCAGCTTTTTTGTTTTTCATTGACTATGTGACAACATTTGTAACTGCAGACTAAATTATTAAGAACATCTGGATTCTTTACACTAAATATTTATATGAGCTACACAAACTGTTAGAATATCACTGTTAGCCCAGTTCCATCATCTGTTACAACATAGATGTGGTAACCACAATGCAGCCGTCAACATTAGGTAATTCAAAAGTTTCCTTCTTCCTTTACATGAAACCTATAAGCTGCTGTTTACATATCAAAGTGAATGCATGATACTCTATGTGGAATGCCAAAACAAACATAAAGGAAAAAAGTTTTAATTGACTGTTATACATACTGGTTTTACAGTTACTTTACACAAAAAACATGACTGTACTAATGACATGTAAAATGACAAAGTATATACAGCTAGATGTAGTTCACTGATTTAGTCAACTACATTCCACCCAAGAACTATGAACTCCTAAAGATCATAATACTTCAGTCAAGAAAAGCATTTCAAAAGTTAGGCTCCAGATTTTGTGGTGTCTGAAATGTAAGACTTCGACTATGATAATTTAAAACTTTTATATATATTTGTGACTTTCTACAAAAAGGGAATGGCCCCAAATATTTACAGATGTAACACGACTATATCTGAGGTACTCTACTCTTAAGCAAAGGCTTGCTTCTTCATGGAATTATTTAGTGAACTTAGAGCTATATAGTTCAAAGTCCCTTTCTGAAAAGCCATTTACCATTGGAGCAGATCTGTTTACCTTTGCTTTTACTACTAAATGGCACCTTTGACAATAAAGATTAGAGTGGAAGTAATCTCTTTTTCATGTATATTGAAAAGTTCATATGACTCTATTCACTTACTGGTAAATTATATTGCAGGTCTCTTGAACCATTTCAACAATTACAAGCCCTAGGATGAAAGTCCATAGCAATACTCCTTTTGTCCTTGCAAAGCAGAAATGCTCTCACTGTATCATCAGTTAAATTTATATATTTCTAAATAACTTCAAACTTTTTAATCACAACAATAACAATTACTTAGATTCAACAATCAAAACAGAGACTATCCAAATTATTCTTTGTAACAAGTTTCCAACGTACCTAAATTATTTGCTTACAGAAGTTAAACTTCAAAGCACCTTGCCCGACCCAAGCAGGGTCTGCCAGAGGTGTTAAGGAGTGGCGTGGCTAACCTGCAGAGTTCTAGTTTTGAATTCATTTGCAAAGTTTTTATTTGAAATTAAGAAAACATTCAAAATATCTGATACACAAAAGCCCTTACTAGTAAAACACAATCTAGACATAATATAGTCACTTCCACCCTGAATATATTTCTTTTTTTTTTTCCCTAGGACTGTTTTAAAATAACATATTAATTATGATGAGCACATAGTTAAGCCCATTATAGTTAGAGCAGAAATCTATTTTAGTTTGTTGGTTTTTTTTTTGCAACACAATAAAACTTTCAGCCTTGAAACTGAATATTTCAAAAAGTTTCCATTCTTGTTCTTCAGCCAAAGGTGTGTTGAACAGGTGCCGAGTTAGTAAGTATATGAACATCAGATAGACAAGATGAATGTAAATGGCAGATGCAGTTTTATTAGAACAAAGAGAGTCTCTGCAATCACCATTCTGCAGTCCCACTCTAGTATTAGTGTAGTTCCAGTGCACGTTAAAGGTCTTCTATCACATAATCAAAATAAAAAGAGCATCTTTGCCACTTACTCCTAACTTCCAACACTCTTCCCTCTCCCTCTATTGCAGTACTCCACAGAAACATCACCAACTATCTCTGTCTTTCATTTTACCTCCAAGAATTGATTTTTTTAACCTATACTGGATACTAACTGAAAATCACAAAAAAATACCATAAAAATAGTAAATTCTTGAGATCATATAACTGTTTACTTACCTGTAACACTCTCACCCTTCAAAAGCTATCATCAATAAAGCTACTAGATTTGCCCAAAATTTTCTAAACTCTCAAACTGCTTCCTGATCTCAGAAAAGCTATCAGTCAGATATGCAGTATGACAAAGGATAACTCTCTTGCTGTATGGAAAGAGAAGAGAACAGGACAGACAGGAGGAATCAAGAGCCACTCAGGAAACCGGAAGAGCTTAAAGAGAAGGAAAAGTGGGCTAAAGCGTGCATCTGTCCAAGCTATGGGAAGGTGAAGGACCTTAGAAGATGTGAGGTATTCAGATTCAGCTGTAATTTTGCTGTATATGATCTCTCATACTTCTTGCCACTTGTGCAAACCCAAGGGTTGCTATATTCCTTCTTATTTATTCAGCATTCCTGTCATTGAATGTACTGAACAGTGCAAGTTAAAAGGAAATTGTGCAAATCTTTCAGATACATGAGCTTCTTTTTGTTTAGATTAAGCTGTTTTCCAACTACTCACATCTCAAACCAAGCCTTTTTTTCACAGGCAAATAAAAGATCACATAACAATTCTAATGAAAACCTTGTATTATAATGTTGTGGTTTTGTGTGGTGGGTTGGTTTGGTAGCAAGGGAGGGGCTACAGTGGTGGCTCCTGTAAATAACTGCTAAGAGTTTGTTTCTGATTGTAAACAGTGAACAAATTAAACTGTCTTTTTGTGTTTTCCCAAGTCATGTGGGTTTCTTGCCCGTGACCATAAGAGGCGAGTGAACCCTCCCAGCCCTTGCCTCAGCCCACGAGGTGTTTAACAAGAGGCGGTGTGGTGGCTTTTAAAACCGACATATAAGTTGTCCCACAACCTATAAAAATTTGATTAAGAGCAAAGAAATGCATTTGTCTCAAAATGAAACACTAAGAAAGCTGCACATTCACTTAGCTAATAACAAAAACTTAATCATGCTAAGTTGTGGTACTAATTTATACACCTACATTGGCAATTTACATGCATAAAAAAGGAAAGTTACAGTTAAGAGCCTGCTGTACTTATTAGCAAGAGTGGATGATGAAGGCAGTTCAGCATAAAATTCATTGGCAGAAATTTGTTTAACTAGTGACTGGACAGTCAGTTACAGAAAGACATCTTACATACATAAATAGACATAAATCCAATGCAGCCAAAAGTTACTTCACATGTATATTTAAAAATATAACAAAACCATGAAAAGGGAATATGTAATAATACGCATGATGAAAAACTAAAACTCAAAGATTTTTCTAGATCTATCTTCTGAACTTCTGCCAGTTAACGAATTTTGAGCAATGAGCTATACTTTTACTTGGAAGTACCAGTACTGTATCTATCCTATGACCTTCTGCATTTGCTAATCTACATTGTGGCTTAAACTGCTATTATCTTTTCAGAAACTGTGATCCATCCCAGCCCCCTGTGCCCTCCAGGGGGAGCAATCTTTCATGAGATGCAAAACTGTCCAAGCTCCTGTTGGAGGGACAACACTCATATCTCTTGGAGGGGCAACACAGCAGGGCATAAGCAATTCAGGAAGTTCCTGGATGTGTTGATGATAACTTGCTTCTCCAAATGACAGAGGAGCCAATGAGGAGAGGGGCTATGCTGGACCTTGTTCTCACCAACAAGGAAGGGCTGGTGGGGAATGTGAAGTTCAAGGGCAGCCTGGCCTTCAGTGACCATGAGAAGGTGGAGTTCAAGATCCTTAGGGCAGTGAGGAGGGCACACAGCAAACTCATTACCCTGGACTTCGGGAGAGCAGACTTTGGCCTCTTTGGGGATCTGCTTGGTAGAGTACCATGGGATAAAGCCCTGGAGGTAAGGGGGGTCCAAGAAAGCTGGCTAATATTCCAGGATCACCTCCTCCAGGCTCAGGAGCTACGCAGCCCAAGAAAGAGGAAGTCAGGCAAAAACACCAGGAGGCCTGCATGGATGAACAGGGAACAGCTGGACAAACTCAAACACAAAAACAAAACCTACAGAGGGTGGAAGAAAGGGCAGGTAGCCTGGGATGAATAGAAAGAAACTGCCCAAGCAGTCAGGGATCAGGTTAGGAAAGCTAAAGCCCTGGTGGAATTACATCTGGCCGTGGATGTCAAGGGCAACAAGAAAAGCTTCTATAGGTACGTTGGTGATAAAAGACTAGTGAAAACATGGTCCCTCTCCAGTAGGAAGCGGGAGACCTGGTTACCCAGGATATGGAGAAGGCTGAGGTACTCAATGACTTTTTTTGGCCTCAGTCTTCACCAGCAACTGCCCAAGCCGCATCGCCCAAGTTGCAGAAGGCAAAGGCAGGGACTAGAAGAGTGAAGAACCACCCACTGTAGGAGAACCGCACACTTAGTTCCAGACCATCTAAGGAACCTGAAGGTGCACAAGTCCATGGGACCTGATGAAATGTATCTGCAGGTCCTGAGGGAACTGGTGGATGAAGTTGCTAAGCCACTGTCCATCATATTTGAGAAGTCATGGCAGTCAGATGAAGTTCCCACTGACTGGAAAAGGGGAAACACAACCCCCATTTTTAAAAAGGGAAAAAAAAGGAAGACCCGGTAAACTACAGGCCAATCAGTTTCACCTCTGCACCTGGCAAGATAATGGAGCAGATCCTCTCAGAAACTATGCCAAGGCACGCAGAAAATAAGGATGTGATGGGTGACAAAGTAAGGGGGCAACAGCCAACACAGCTTCAATAAAGGGCAAGTCATGCCTGGAAAATTTGTCGGCCTTCTACGACATGGTTACAGCATTGGTGGATAATGGAAAAGCAACTGATATCATCAACCCAGACTTTTGCAAAGCCTTTGACACTGTCTCACACAACAAACTTGTCTCTAAATTGGAGAGACATGGATTTGACGGTTGGACACTTGGTAGATAAGGAATTGGCCGGATGATCGCACTCAAAGAATTGGGATCAATGGCTCAGTGTCCAAGTGGAGACCTGTCCCAAGTGGCAGTGTGCAGGGGTTGGTATTGGGACCAGTTTTGTTTAACATCTTTGTTGGACATGGGCAGTGGGATTGAGTGCACCCTCAACAAGTTTGCTGATGACACCAAGCTGTGTTGTACGGTCGACATGCTGGAGGGAAGGGATGCCATCCAGAGGGACCTTGACAGGCTTGAGAGGTGGGCCTGTGCAAACCTCACGAAGTTCAACAAGGCCAAGTGCAAGGTCCTGCACGTGAGTTGGGGCAACCCCAAGCACAAACACAGGCTGGGTGGAAAATGGATTGAGAGCAGCCCTGAGGAGAAGGACTTGGGGGTGCTGGTTGATGAGAAGCTTAATATGAGCCAGCAGTGTGCGCTTGCAGCCCAGAAAGCCAACCGTGTCCTGGGCTGCATCAATAGAAGTGTGACCAGCAGGTTGAGGGAAGTGATTCTCCCCCTCTACTCTGCTCTCGTGAGACCCCACCTGGAGTACTGCATCCAGCTCTGGAGCCCCCAGCATAAAAAGGACACGGACCTGTTGGAGCAAGTCCAGAGGAGGGGCACAAAGATGGTCAGAGGACTGGAGCACCTCATATATGAGGACATACTGAGAGAGCTGGGGTTGTTCAGCCTAGAGAAGAAAAGGCTCCAGCAAGACCTTATAGCTGCCTTCCAGTACCTGAAGGGGGCTACAGGAGAGATGGGGAGGCACTCTTTTTCAGGGAGTGTAGGGGGAGGACAAGGGGTAACGGGTATAAGCTAAAAGAGGGTAGATTTAAATTAGACATTAGGAAGAAATTCTTTACTGTGAGGGTGGTGAGGCACTGGAACAGGTTGCCCAAGGAAATTGTAAATGCCCCATCCCTGGAGGTGTTCAAGGCCAGGCTGGATAAGGTTTTGAGCAACCTGGTCTAGTGGAAGGTGTCCCTGCCCATGGCAGGGGGATTGGAACTTGATGATCTCTAAGGTCCCTTCCAACCCAAACCTTTCTATGATTCCTGAGCAGACGCTTAATTCCAGTTTGTATTTAAACTGAAGTATAAGAAAGCTGACTGAAGTTCAAGGTCGGATTATAGTATTTTAGGGAATGCTGTAGTACGTAGGGAACACTGAGAATACCATAACATAAACAATAATGTTACATATGAAGTGCATCTGCATATATTTTGGTACTACAGCCAACCTAACTGACAAAAAGATTCAGCTCATACTAATGAAAAGACCTCCATGTAGATTAGCAACACGCTTTCTAGGCTCTATGGAGTGTAATGACTACAGAATGATGCTCCTTCTCTGGACACCCAGTGAAGATAAGTAAATTTAGTTGTCTTAATTTTGAAATGAACTGCATTCACTGTAACTTTTGTGGCAGAAATTTCATTTAGATTAATCTCATCTCTTGCCAGTGTTTTTATAAATTAATTTTACTGAGTAGCATCAATATAATTATTACATTTGCATAAATCATTCTTTCCCTTGCTGAAAAATATGCTGTGGATAAGACAGATACCTTTGCCAGTACAGTATTGAAAACTAGTAATGTGAAAAGTTAACTATACCTGGTTAAAATCCTGCTGCCTCAGGTAAGTAGTGGCTTTATTTATTTCCAGGTCATTGGCTAACTCTACATAGTGAGAAGCTTTTACTACTTCAACACACCTGCAAGAGAAAGAAAACCATAAAGATAAACAAAATACATCTGTCCAAACGCCACTTTAAGTTACATACTTTTGGAGCCAATTTGTTCTCCAAAATGAGTTGCTCTTAGCTACTCTTTCTTCACAAAGGTAAAGTGCACTTAGATTAAAACTATTTGAAAAAACATTTTATTCCCGTAACCTACCTTAATAAAACCATCTCTGCTCTAATTTTTTTTTAGTCAGCTGCACAAATATCATGTTATTTTCCATCACTGAGCGATACTTTATGTCAGATATTGACTAAGACCATTTTTCAAATGATTTTCCTTGGATACGTTCTATCAGGTGATTTTTCAAACCTGACCTCCTGTTGCATATACTACCAAACCCATAAACCAGCTTAGTGAACAAAACCAGAGACTGCAGATTGTGTCCCCGAGCTACATAATAATAATAATAATAATGCAATAATAATAAAGTGATAATAATAATTATTATTAAACCATCAAACACCACCTTGTGGACTCTAGCAGCTAAACAGGTCTCTGTGAGAGATCATTTCATGTTAGCATAAACAGCTTTATTAGTAAATTATAAAAGGACCAGCAAAATTTGAAAATACTCCTAACTGGCCAAAAAAAAACAGGTAAAGGAAATTCCTTTTTTCTCAAACTTCCTTCACCTTCCAAACACTGAACATATCTGTTAGTAATGTTGTAGCTGCAGATATACAACATTCATTTGCATACATGTTATTTTCCAATAACGTTATTAAAAATATCAAAGTCCTTATATTAGAAAACTAAAAACTAGTTTAAAAAAATAAGTCTTGAAAAGTTATACTAATCATTTTTATACTGTCCTTACAGGAAGTGCGTCTGGTTTATTTTGTTTTAAAGAAAAGAGTATTCTGCTACAGAAAATACCACAGAAAGCAAAAGCTAAGCTGTAAATTGAAAAATAAAAGTGGATACAAAAGTCAAAATGGTAAACAGCATCAGCAGCCTATCACTGTATACACTTGTATAAATGTTTAACAAACAGTACATTAAGTTTAGATTTATAAACATTAAGTTTATAAATCAAATGCAAATAAACCTTTCTAATAATATTTAGATTCCAGTGTTGTACATAATGACTCCATATGGAGTAACGAAAACTTCTTAGGCACCCCAACTTTCCATTATGCTGTCTTCAAACTTAAAGAGCAGCAATCATTGCCTTCTGTATAGCATTTGTCTATCAAGACTTTTAAAAGTTCTTCAATTTTCAAACTGAATTTTCAAATTCAACTGAGTTTTAAGAAGCTCTTTTTGTGCTAATACAGAACAGTTCAAAATGTATAATAAACAGTTGAGTTTCAGTGATAAATGAAATTAATTTTAAACACAGAATAGACTCTAATGCTTTGTTTTGCTTTTTCTCCACAGCATTAGGGAGGCAAACTGAAGACAGCCTGGGCTCTGCGTTTGAGATGTGCAGCAAACTGTTTCCAAGGCTGTTTATGTTTGTGAATCTGGTTTCATAACCAGCATGATAGACTGGTATGTAGTTTAGACAAAAAGATGCTCTACTTGACTCTTACCAGTCATAGCCCACTGCAAAAGATGTATCAATTACTGGTGCAATGAGTTTAGCAGCTGTCATGATGTATTCCTCTGCCATGGATTTCCTAAGAAAAAAAAAGAAAAACAACACAAAAACCAACACAAACATCATAATTTCAAAAACATGTATAGAAAAAAATAACCAAAGCTTGTTCTTGCTTCTTCCTGCACTCAGGACAATCTTAGAAGTCAATCTAACCACTCTCCTGCTACTGCTACAGCACACTGTAGTGGTATTTTTTAAAATACCACAATGCTGCAAGTTTTAAGCAGTGTAAACTATAGCATTTGGAGTAGATACTCTGCTTTAGTGCAGTACACTAAACTGAGTGATCCAACCTCATCTTCCAAGCATTCTCAAGAATTATGAAGACATCTTTTTAACAAAAGATGTGGACACATGAGAAGACTGGTAACACTTTAAGGAACTAAAATCCATTGCACCACGGTGAAGAAAGAATGGATTCTACCATTACCTCTCACATTCTATTTGTCTTAAGCTGTCATTTTTAATGGCTTCAATCAGTAGATTTGTATGTGGATCATCCTGGAGGGGGACAAAAAACTGCAAATTATGCCAGTATATACATGCATTTTAATTATTTTATAGAAAATACGACTGTAAACATAAATTGATGTAAATGTCTATCAGTTATTTACTTCTCAAATTTCATAAAGATAGCTTCAGTCTAAAGTAGTTTTCTAACCATAAAATCTGAAATTTGGCATTACAACTGCTTTAATTCAGTTTTTCTGCTCATGCATATGGTCATAGCTCACATTAGGGTTGTTAATAGGTATATGATTTTATGATACATAATTTCTCATATTAGAAATTATGTAACAGTAAGGGTCAATAAACACTTGAATTAATTTAAGGCCATGTAAGATAATTCATTGTAAGAAAAGCTTTAGACTGTGTATGTATCAATTATATATAAGACAATACATAAGAAATGCTATACATATTTAACAATAAATATAAATAAATATATATGCTTCATAAATTTTATTTGCTTGTGGTAGGACAATAGGAAGCAACAGGTAATCTTAAGCTGCAGATAGTTTGAAGACTAGTTATATCTTTGCTCTTGAGGACTGAAAATGGGAACTTTGCATCACTGAAAAAAAAGATTGCTAAGAGAATATAAAGGACTTGCCTTGCTCTTTCTATAGAGAGGGCCTTTCTAAGAGGGACCCTAAACTTATTGATTACTTTTTCCTGCCTTTAACATCATGAGCTGCTGGTTTCATGGTACAAAGGAAGTCCAGCTTCCAACAAAGTCTAATAAACTAAAATAAGCATCTGTAAACTTTACTAAAATTTTCTTATATAAAATACGACAGCATTACAAGTTTTATTAGCACTCACTTGAGATAACTTGCATTAATTCACTCATTGCTTTGCTCCCTTTTTAGTTTATAAATATCTTATTAAAATTTTATATAAAGGTGTCAAAGCAGTAACTGAGCGATGTAAGTCAGCCCAGATGAATTTCAACAAAATTGTTACAAAGACAATTGTGCAGTGTTGATTTTACGTACATCATGTCTTTTGACAAAAAAAGGATTTGAATGTTCTCAGTGTTATTTTACACTTCTGAGCAGTACTGCCACACTTAGTTCATGCTGGTGAAAACAAAGTTATTTTAGATACATATACACACATTGATTTACATATTCAGTATAGTCCAGGCATTCAATGTCTCTCCCCCTTCTCCTGATTTACCATACAGAGACACAGTTTATTTTGTTCAAACTTACATTTGGTGAAATGTATTTGTCATCATAATCCACTTCCAAGGGAACTGCAATCAGTTTTTGGAAGGCTTTTTTCATTTGCTCGCCGTTTCCAATAGCAAAATAACATAGGATCAAGTTGAAGCCTGCCTTCAGGTTTGGAGACGTGCTCATTATATGTTCAAATGAAGAAATGGCATCAATGTATTGGCCAGTTTTAATAAATGCAACTCCAATATTTTCCATTATTTTAATCCTAAGTAAAGAAATGAGGATTAGGTTATATTTTTAATTATCAAATCATACTGTATCCAAAACTTGTATTTTGGAACCATGCCTACTAGTAGAAACTCACCTCATCTCTTTGTGGGCACTAGGAACCTGGTCTAGAGCCATACGGTAGAATTTGATAGCTTTGGAATAGTTCCGTTGTTTTAAATATATATTTCCCATATTCACCTTCAGTCTACCTGTCAAAGGAAGTCAATGAGTTACAGCCTTTTAAAGCATAGTTACAGCATTTAAAAATTATTCCAAAGTGACAGAATAGAACAACTTCTGAATAAACTTGTATTCACTATAGGCTACCAGTGGTCCTTTAAAAAAGCACGGCACAAACAGCTTTCTCTGAATTTTCACTCAGAAGGAGATGAAGTAGTAATGAAACCCATAAAAGAACTATTAGTGTAAGATATATTCAGATTTTGACTGTGAATTTAGGGATGAGGTAAAGGCTATTTCTAGTGCTTTCCAGGAAGACAGCTGTAAATAAACATCTCTGAGAAAAATGTCCTGCAGGAGTCTCAAAGGTGTGCAAAATATTAAAGAAGCTTTCAGAAGGGGAAAGCTAAGTAAAAAAGAGAAAAAATCAGTATTAGAGCAGACAAAATAGCGAGTGCGGCATGAGATAATGATAAATTTGGCTTTATGTTTAGCTTAGCCAGAAAAGACTTCATGAGTTGGAGAGACAAACCACATTAAGTTATACCAAGTCAGAGATTATGAGTATCTGTCATCCACTCTGACTGGCAGACATGAGGGCTGAGATACCTGTAAGTCAACACCACACAGATGAAGTCCTTATTTTGAATACCTGACTACCAATTTTAATCCACTTCGGAATGCACCCTACCTCCATTGGTGAACATCTTATTCTTCACTATAACTTGATAAGTATTCAGTGCTTCAGCATACATTCCATTAGCAGCATACTGACTTGCCAGATTGAAAAGAACCTACATAAAAATGGAATTATAGTTAAAAGAAAATAATATTGTTCTCTCAACAGTAATAAAGTTAAATTCATAATAGTACTTTCAAACTAATTTACCTTGGAAGTATTGCTTTTATCAGTTTTAAGCTTCCCATCTTTCATGTTCCTTTGTTCTTGTATATCAACATAGAGAAAACAAGTTTCCATTCTACTTATTGTAGGCAACTCTTTTATTTTTGTACTTAAGTAACTGTAATTGGAAGTGATGCCAAGTGGGCCTTAGACGTAAATAAACAAAATGTTGTAATGCAAGGGTATTAAAAAACATTCATGCAAGATAATTCTTAGAAACTGTGTGTAATTTGTGACTCCAAACATGTGGAAAACCCTCCTACTACCTGTGGTCACTCAGTTTACAAAGAGAATTTTACCAAATTGCTGTTTCAAAACAGAAATTCTGTTGGTGTCAGGTACAATATGTTCACATTTTTCCCCAGCTTTATTCTTTTACCTTCACCGTAAAATAAATTACTACATCTGCCTAACTCAACAGATTCATTGTTAATAATTTTCTCTACAGCACTACCTGAAGTACAACTTTAAATTCCCCCCGAGTATTTTTATTTACGTTGTATCCTTTTTTTAAAAAATGTCTACTATTAATCTGAAAACAGGAATGTAAATCTAGATACTTGCTTTAAGATTAAGGATTTAGGAATATTAATATATCCTACTTCATGTAATATATTCTCTGTTACTTTATGGTTCATGTAATATATTCTCTGTTACTTTATGGTTCAAGTTATAGGTACTGCCTGACTTCTCCTGTTGTCTTGCTATGTTACATTTTCTCAATTTTAAAGTACAGGGTTTAAGTCTTTTATATTTTGGTATGCATGTTTTGTTTGTGAGTAGGTAGCTGGAATAGATGCACATGGGCATCTTTATTTCACTTAATGTTGACTACATGGTTTCTGCTGTACTTGAGACTGCAAGGGAATAGACTTGATGATATAAATGCATCTTTGCAATTCAATGTTAAGTTTTTAACTTCAAGAAGTGTCCTGGGTTCAGCTGAAACAGTGTTAACTTTCTTCATAGTAGCTAGCAAGAGGCTGTGTTTTGGATTTGTGCCAAGAAGAAAGCTGGTAACAGTGATGTTTATAGTTGTTGCCAGGACACTCAAGGTCAAGTTTTCAGCTTCTTTTCCGTGCCCTTACCTGCAGGTGCAGGAGAAGCTGGGAGGGAGAACAGCCCAATTACTAGCATAGGATTTGATCTTAGGTTCAGGATTGAGACCCAAACTGGCCAATAGTCTACTCCATATCACGCACGTCATGTCCAGTATATAGGCAAGGGCCCTCCAGAAGCTTGTCCCTTTTTGTTCCGGACCCCTTCTTGCTCCAGGTCAGCTCTCTTTTCAGGTTGGCTCTCTCGGGGTGGTCCCTCTTGCCGGGTCATCTCCCTCCCTCTGTCAGCTCCCAGTCTGGGATGCTCGGGCTCTTATCTCCATTCTGGGATTACAGTTTCAGGACTCTCCCTGCTCCGGAATTGTTAGCCAGGAACAGGCTGAGACTTGGTCATGGGGTGGTGAGCAGCATCAGCATGTATCATGCATTTGTATATATTAATATTTTAAATATTAATGTAGTTCAGTTATTAAATTGTTCTTATGTCAACCAATGAGTCTTTTTTCCCTTTACCCCTTTAATTCTCTCCCCCATCCCCAGGAGCAGGGGGGGAGAGAGCAGTTGTGTGGGGTTGGCTCCCAGACAAGGACAAACCCATCACAAGAAGTCATTCATTTGATCTTCATAAACTTCCCTTGCCCCAAAATGTGGACCAGATCTGACCTGGTACACTGCTAAGAGCATTACAACACACACACACTCAGCAAACACTGAAAAATCTCTTTAGGAAGTTTGTTACCAACACCTTTCACTCACTGAAGACTTCTCAGCACTTACTGAGAAAGTGAGGTCTAAGTTGATGTTTTCTGGAGTAGCAATTTGTTCACGTTGTCTCACCAACACCCTTTCCTTTCTTCCAGCCTCTTTTGCTTTTTCCAGAGCCTTAAATAAAATAATAGAATTCAGCAATTACTTGAATCTTACTAACGCAAGATGGCAAAAATACTTTCAAAACAAGTATGAAAGGAATATACTCATGTCCATTTTCTCTAGATGCACAGACTGTATCCAATGCTGAAAAGTAGCCATATAACCCACAGAATTAGTAATAAGCAGACATAAAGTTGCCTTAGTCTGCTTAGCTGTATAATGATAAAGAAGTACAGTCACACACATATATACACCGCAATCACGACTCTAGAAGATTATTAAACTCATATTAATAATAGAAAGTGCATATAACTGTTAAAAAAGGAAAAAAGAGGAAGCATTTAGGCTTGGCATGTTTCCTTAGTTGCAGAATCCCATTGCAGGAAGGTGTTGGAAGGAAGAAAGAAAAGGCAGGAAGTAAATATCCATGTTACACAAATGCATGCTGTACGTGCTCTTTTTTATTTAACCACAAGTGGTATTTCACATGTACGTTCACAATTTGAGTAGCTCCAAAATTACTATTTTATCCAATGATAATCTTCTGCAGATTGGTGTCAAGACCCTTCATGCACGTAATGCTACAGGTCTACAAGTGCCATTAACACTTGTAGCACGTTAGTCCCATACACCTCTGCAAGGGCACAATGGTTAAAAAAGTAATGGGTAAGCACTCAAGGTAGCTATTTGGCAGCTAGTGGTGAAGGAAGTACTTCTCAAGATATAGCTTGAGTCTCACACCTTATGATAGAAGGAAAATCCAACTTGTCTGTTTTATAGGTAATGAGTTGGCAACTTTGATGGCTTCTGCAGGAAAACAGACATTCTGCTGGACTTATCAGAAACTAACACAAACATCCCAGAGGACCCTCAGAATGGTCTGGTATAATCTACATAAGAAACAACCTTTTGACTTGGAGAAACAGAGAACATTCTTGGCCAAACATGCAAGAGGCTCAAGAAAAAATAACAAAACAGGTTGGCTCATCTCCTTGTGAAGCCGAAATTCAGACATTATATCAGAAATAAATTAGGATAGGTCTGTAAGGATACTTATCATAAATTAGCAAAATAAATGGACAGATTTATTTCATACTCTGATCAGAAGCTACCAGTGGCAGGAAAAACAAAAGTTTTATTACAGAAGTGCAACATAAGAGGATCTTTGTCAGATTGAAGGATGGGCCGATCCAGTCTAAACACCAGACTTAATTCCCACTTTAGGACTCAGAGTTTCACTGTTAGAAGCCTTCTTGTTAACCCCCAAAGGAAGTAAACCCATGACAGTGCAGACTGCTAGGCAAAGATAAGCTAAAAGAAATTTCTCTCTCCAAAGGAGCTATCAGCTATTAGCTTAACAGATAATGCAAAAATCATTGGAAAGGAGTATAACCAAGGTAGACCAACTCCTCAAAATACACTCCTAGACTAAAAAAATTTTTGCAGCTCAGATGACTGAGCAAGAAACATCATCTCTCATAGCTCTAAATAATTTTTTCCCCCTTATGGATCAGATAAGGAACTTGAGAGGGCAACGGATGAGCACACAGAAAGTCTACATCTCTAAGAACCCAATGTATCCCATTAATACGAACAGTTGAGCCTGCTCTGCCTCCAGTAGTTTAGGAATGGTAGCTGGCCAGTCGAAAGCATATGAAATAAAACATAAGCCTGGTCCTAAGAAGGAAGAGTTAGAGGCTGCTTTGACACACTGAAACCCAAGACTAATGTGCTTTATTGCCACTGTCCTATGAAGGATACTGGTGTTTGCACCTTAGGGTTTGCTTAGCTTGGAAGGTCCCCTTAAAAGAGTTCATCTTGATGCTGACCCCTTATGGTGCAATAAAAGCAATATAGTGTCTACCATACACTGTAGGCACCAAACAGACCCTGACATAGAAGGGTACTGCAGAGGTGGCTTAAGTGAGATTGACCCTGGCACTGAGCACCAGTCCTGGATGAAAATTACACTATCGAAAAAGCCCAAGCAATGTCAAGGGAATGGAATGTCACTCAGACAAGAACCTTGAACATCTGAGGATCAAATGCTGCAAAGATGCCAATTACAAGCCTGGTAGTGAAGAAGGGTCATCCACTCCCAAAGAGCCCATAGGTTAGGCTGCGCAAATCTGTGCCAGTATGACTAGTTGATCAGACCCATTGGAAGAGGCCAATGGAGGTATGGGGAAGGGACGTTTTGTAACACTGAAATCTTAAAAAATATATACACAAGAAATACAGTTCCTACCTTTTTTTTTTTTGGCAATACAAGGTATCGGATTAGAAAAGCCATAGCAAATTTTGAATTAAGATTATTTTAATAATTTGATATGTTTGAACCCAAGTCAGTTTGAAACATCTATCTATACAAATTATTCTTCACATAATAGCAAAAGTGAAGCGAAATCCAGAAGAAAAAAATACCAATTTCAAGTCTCCACAGCTGTTGGCAATGCAGCTTTCTTCAACCAGTTCATTCACTTTTTTTTCCAACTGCCTGATCTTCTCTTCTGACCTAAAATAAAAATAACAATAAAAGGATAAAACTGCAAACACTAAGCTTTTACACAGGATATTCTCAATAAAACAACACAGTGATGTATCACACGTTACAACTAACTAGTTTTCCCATCAAAGAAAATATAATGTGAAACTATGCTCAAAGAAGATCCTCCAAAAATATCACATTCACACTTTTAATTTGAGAACAGAGACCTAAGAAAACATAAATCTTCTTATGAGAACAAGACAAACGTGCAAATTTCATGGACCCAATATATTCAGAAGTAATGACAGAACAAACAGGTGGGCTGGCAAAACTTTCAAACTGAACAGCTAGTGAAATTAAATATTGTATTAAGAGCAATTAATTGAATCCTTATTTGCATTGACAACTTGAAAGTATAGCTTGCAAATGCAGATTTTAATAAACAGTCATTATTCATCTAGATTTTTTCCTCAGTTAAATAATCAAACATTTCAGTAGGATTCCCTAATCCCGAACAGTTATATTTGAGGAATACAATTTTGTATTGAAAACCTCAATGACTTGTTCCCAGTGAACTCCCCAACATGCACACTAGCCTGCTAAACTTTCACAACCTCACTTTCATCTCAAGTGCTAAGGTCAAAGTGAACAGGGAAAAACAGCAGGCAAAATTCCCCCAAGTTCCTCCCAGAGAGCTGCATGAATCACGGTGTTCCTTGCCTGTCACACACTCTTCTATAATCCTCCACAATTCTATATAAGTATCACAGCATTTGTGTGGCAACAACTATGCACAGTTTGCTTAAGTACAGTCAGAACTAGAGATCACTGAAATCAGACATTCCTGAAAGTCAGTGCAACTGCTCTGGTGAGTCAGCTAAACACATGCGTAAATGTTTGTGGCATTGTTCCACAAAGTTGAGTTTGGCCCCTCAAGGTTTCGTAACTGCCTGGACGTTTCTAAACTCTACCCATTGCTGGTTTTTGTTGCTGTTAATGCTTGGAATAATTTAATGTAAAACTGAACAAACCTGTCTGAATTTTTCATTTCCAGAGGTGAAGCAGGACCTCTTGCTTGGCCAAGAGGATCAAATGAAGAACCTGCAAAATTAACAGAGTATGTAAAATTGTAAAATAACATCTCCCTCTGGCAGCTGATGATTCCTACAAACCATACCTCTCATAGCTGCCTTAGTGTAACCTGCAGCATGCACTGCTGTCATTGGTCGAGCAATCCCATCCTTAAATAGAAAGGAAGACACATTAAAATAATCTTCCTAAAAATAGACTGTGGACAGTACAGAAATCAGTTACATATTACAAAACCTTTAAATTAAAAAATCAGTTGTTATCAACTCTGTAAACTCAATATTTTAAAAAATGTTTTTATCTCTCAAACGTTATACATCATATAATATGGGTTTGTTCAGCCTTGAGAAAAGAAGGCTCAGGGGAGACCTTATCATCATGTTCCAGTATTTAAAGGGTGGCCACAAAGAAGATGGAGACTTCCTTTTTACAAGGAGTCATGTGGAAAAGATGAGGGGTAATGGATACAAGTTACTCCTGGGGAGATTTCAGTTGGACAGAGAAAGAAAATTTTTCACAATGGGAAAAATCAGCCATTGGAATAATCTCCCCGGGGAAGTGGTGGATTCCCCAACATTGGACAATTTTAAGATTTGGTTGGAGAAGACGCTGGGCCATCTTGTCTAGACCGTGCTTTTGCCAAGAAAGGTTGGACCAGATGATCCTTGAGATCCCTTCCAAGCTGGTATTCTATGATTCTATGATAACTGTCTACAAAATAGAGGAGCAAACACCATCAGGAAACTGTAACTGACACAAAGGAACACATTACTTTTTGTCAATTTTATATGTATTTAGAATACTTAATTTCAAACATCTTTTATTTTTAGAAAATTATTAAGAATTGTTGGTCTTGAGATATGTAATGTACTCTAGCTTACTGTTACACTGTTTCAGAACTCAGTTGGTTTTTTTATTTGTATTGACAATAAAGAGAATCCTATGACCTTATGGATCAGTATGTTTTCCTGTATATAAACCAAGAGAGGCACAAACAAGTTACAAATACAAAAGACTGTAGTTTATTACCAGACAATGCCTCCCAACACAAGAATGTCTGACTGCAACCCACACCAGCTTATTAAACTTCCCTGTCAAGACACTGAGTGCATTTAATAAACTTCAACAGCCCTGATCAGACTCATCTGGGGCCTCCAGCCACACACCCTACCCATGGGTCCAGGAGCTTTATTTCAGCTCAGCCCTGGTCCCCCAGCCCCTGCCTGAGCTTTATTGGAAGACTACTGGCTTCCACATCAGCCACAATTATGCCTGCACACAGAATCCCTTGATGCAGATTTCAATCTGTGGACTGACCTCCTGGATTGGTCTTAGCCTTGCCCTGTCACTATGAACCTGGCCGGTGATCACTGATTCTAACCCTGGCCTGTGGTGGTGGTGAGCTCCTCCCTCATCCCTGCTTAAGCAGTAACCACCAGTGGCAGGCATGATGGCAGCACCTGGCTTAAATTGCACTCTGGGTAGATAGATAACAGCACAATAGACAAGGGCTATCTTGCGCAACAGCACAATAGACAAGGGCTATCTTGCGCATCTTGTTCAACAGCTGAGGGCTAGCTGAGCATGCACCAACCAAAATATGGCTAGTATGCAAATATGACTAAGTCAATTATCTTACTCCATCAAATCTTGTCAAACTGCTGTCGCATTTACCACTGAATTTTGGTAACTCACTATTTTATATCAATAAAGTATATTGTTGCTTCTCTCTTACAAGTGAAGTGCGTAACTCTCTCTCCATCTGTGACACGTATGCATTGACTTTTTGGCTTGAACTTGGACCTGCCTCATCAGCATGGCCTCCAATTCCAGGTGGATCCTACTTGCCTTGCTCAGGTATTGTAGGACTGAGTCCCGGCTGGTAAGGTCCCTGCATTGCTGGCCATGCAATTTCCCTCTAGGGTCCTGGCTTACCTTCCCTTAGGGAGTAGCCCTATCTTGATGCTCCCTGATAATTTCCCTTTCCCATCTGGGCTGACACAAAAGAATATAGCGACTATAGATATATTTAACATTAAGACAATATACTTAAGGGTGGTGATGGGGACGTAATTGGTAAATTGCAGCAGATTCTTATTAGAGTATAAGTACATAAGAAAACTATGAAAATCAGAATCTACCTCTCTCCTATTTTCATGAAAAATTTTTCATTGCATGTCAGTAAGTGTTTAAAAGCATTACACTGGTATAGTTTCCAACCCTGTGCTCAAACACTCATCATAACCCTCATGTTTTCTGAGAGTAGTGTTTTCAAAAAAGGACAAATTAAAATGGAGAAATAATTTGTATTATTTCAATGAACGTTTAAATACTTGGCTCAAACCCAAACACTTATTAGAAAACTTCATTGCTTCAAATAAGTATAAAAAGTAAATACTTAAATTTTTACCTGTATAGTTCCTGTCGTTGGTCTTCCCATAGATGAATTTAAAGTTGCCTTTGACTACAAAAATAAGTAAATTGTTTGAAACTAGCATTCACATAGCATTAGAAGCCAGCAAAGGCTATGCACAGCCTTCTCAACATTGAGTTTTAAGAGTTGATTTAACTCTCACATAAGTTCATAGCAAAATTCTCATTTACGTTATTCATATGCAATACACTGACAGTGCCTGGCACACTTAAAGATACTGAACATTTCAGTTAGCACAAATTCACAATATTGTTTTTTTATGTATCTGAATAATTGTCAAACCTTTTTAAAAAAATTACATATAAAATTATCTGAGGCAGCAGTACTCTCCATTATTAAATTATTGAAATTACTACCTTTAAATTGAACAAGTAATTTACACAAAATAATTCACTAAGATTCTGAGTGCAGCTGAGAAGAGATTAATATAGGGGCAGATTTTAAGTCATCATTTCATGAAGATTTATTTTACAATAAATACAGATATACTTTGAAACTGCCAGTTAATATCTTTTCCATCATCTGACATGCCGCATACCGTCCTTCTGTAGTAGTGTTAAAAATGTAAAGAAATAAATTTGAAATATTTAGTTGAAAGTGCTAAAGGTAGCTACAACTATACAATACAAACAAGACAAAAATAAAGGGTTTCAGGCCATGAAAAATCGTTCTCCTAATTCCCACTCAGAGGCCTATGTTTTACTATTTCACCCACTATCCACCAGACACTATGACTGTTTTTCCTTTTTTCTGCTAACACTGAATCTACACGAACAAGGACTGTAGTGTAGAAGAAGCAAATCTGCAGGGTAGTACTGTTGCCTGGACAATGCTTTGGAGTTTTCTAGCTCTACTAATGGAGATAAACATTTCAGTCTTTTTTATCCTTAGGAAGTGCCTTTTTGTGCACTCCTTTAACGAGACAGCTTTTCCTGTCACAGCGTGGTACTACACTAAACATCTGCAAATACAGCTGCTAAGAAAAAGCAATCTCAAAAGGAACATATCCAGAGGAGGTAACAGAAGGTTCAGAGCAAAGGTTCTATTTCAATGACTTATAATAGAATTTAGGTGTTCTTGAAATTGTTACTCTACTAACTGGCATAAGAGATCTAAAGTGAAGTGAGGTCCCTTCTTTATTTGTCATACAACTTACAAGAACTTTATATCCAAGAGCCCTGTCTTTTCAAATTTGACTAAGACAGGTCAACAGGTTGAAAATTTATTGGGATAAGTGGACAGTGGATATATCACTAGTGCTATATAACTTCTGTTATACAAGTTATAACGGGTTAAGTACACTAAAGAATATAACCAACTTTTTCTGATTAAACTACAGGCGATTTGAAAGCCTGTATATCTTAAGACTTAATTATACCTTAACTTTCAAAAAGCTTTCCCAAGCCCCAATAACAACCCATCCCGTTCCTCTTGCAAGAAAATCAGGTTAATACCTTTGAATCTACTGCCTTATGCAGTATGGAAGTTGATGTGCAGTATAGTTTGGGAGAAAAAAAAAAGAAAAAAATCAGTAACCATGCCTTGACCAAGTGTGGAGTTGTGAATTAATTAAAAGTAATGAATACATGTAGTTCACTGTAAGAAAGTACTTACATAAAAAGACCTCATTTTGTGCAAGGGATTAAATGGTAAATTTATTTTTTGGTAAATACATCATTTTCATTAAAAATACGACAGAATAAAACATACCCCAAATCCAGTAGCTAAGGATCTTGAAGCTGATGTACCAGGAATTTTGGCTATTACCTGGGTAGAAAAAAACAAACAAACAATCCATCCCCCTGCCAATTAACAACCATATGTGTTAATTAACAGTCTTTCTATATAGTTTCTATAGTGAATTCACAGAAATAATGCTTCAGTTGTTACATAAAGCATTCTCACTGTAAAACCAGATTATTCCAGCAAAGAAGTAACATTAATCAGACAGTTCCAGCTCTTCTTTAGACATATAGTATGTACACCTAAAATGCACATGCCAACTTTATATTTAGTTTTGAAAACTGATATAAGATTAAGTCATAGCTAAATTAAAGTAAGAAAATTAATGTAAATTACATTAATATGGAGAACAAAATGACCAGAACAATAACACAGTTTTCTAAATCTTACTGTCTAGTACATATCTCAATCTTTTAAGTAGATGTCTGAGTGAGTAACTCTATGTGTAGAATATTAAACAAAGTCCTTTCAGAATAAATAATTTTATTTTTTAACACATTTTTATCTCATTTTATCAAAAACAGAATACACACTTCCAACTGAAGTTTTTTTTTTTGCTCTAGCTTAACTCCAGAACTTAATGGAACCCGTGCTCTACTCATTTTTTACTTATTTTGCATATAAATAAGTGAAGTCTGTATTTTCATGTTAGTGGTAGACAAAAAAGATAAGAGATTCCCCAGATAAGTTTGTACCAGTGCCAAAATCAGAGCTAGGGCTCCAGAGAAGGTCTACAGTATTGCTATATATCAAAAGGTACTTACCGGGGGTCTTCTACCGTGACTTGTTCTTGCTGCCTGTTGAAAAGCTACATCATTTTCTAAATCCTAGAAAAGATAAAATAAAAAAAAAATCAATCCTTTTAAAACCACAACACCCAAAGCTACACTTCCAGAATCTCATGACTACTGAGAGCAGACAGGTAAAAAAGCAATTCTTCTTTCAAAAATACTTGACTTGAAGATAACTAAATGACAGGTTTTAGTGACAATAGGTAATTATTATATTGTTTGGTCTATCTTTTTGGTATTCTAGATTAGGAAGTGAAAAAATTAAAATTACTCCTCTGCACTGAGGAAGCAGAGTTTTAGTGATAAAATATTACATGAAATTTTATTTCTGTCCAAAAGCTTACTACTAGCACTGTTTCTAAATTTTAACATTACTGCCTGTCACACCAATACATTAAGATATCTCATGTTTCTGAGGCCATGCTGCAACTCACACGAATTTGCCATTGGAATTTCACACAAGATGCCAAGTCTTGCAACACTGTTTTGAGCAGGGTAGTGGGCCTGGACCAAATGACCCCCCCCCCCCGTTGTTCCAACTCCAATACACCAGCAGTTACCAGAAAGTGGTCTGCAGAGTTACCATAAGTCATCCCAGACACTCCACTGATTGCACAGAGACCTGCAAGATCCCACTCTACTGCTGTCTCCTTCAGCTGCAGCACAGTAAGAGATCAATGACTACCAATAGTAGACTCATTTGTCAGACAACTTGCTGCTGCATGCTGTCTGGGCAACACCACATTGAATGTGACTGAATGTGAATATGGCCTTCAAACAACTAGGATTTGAAACTTCATAAATTCTAAGCAGTAAAGCATGAGATGCATACAAGTATTTTGTTGGAAAAATATCAAAAAAATAACTATTCAAAGAGATCTTTGTGGAACTCTTACTAAATAAACAAAATTTCACTTCAAAGCAGTACTACCCTTGTGCATTACTGTTATCTTGTAACTAGAAGTTAAAATCCTATGTATGGGAAAGGTGGGAAACAGCAAACATTTTTACCTCTGTGTCAAATGTGGGATTATAATCATTGTAGCCAGAATAAAGATCATCTTCATCAGCTTCAGGAACCAGATGCACATTTTGCATCATTTTTCTGTGAAACATTTAACATGCCAAATATTATCCCAGTGGTTTTATATAAACGCATAAAAGTGTAAACTATAAATAGTAATAAGGTTTACAAGTATCAAAGAGGTCCAGCTTCATTTTAGTTTTTGTCCTTGAAATTAAAAATAAGCTAGGATTAGTCATAAAAACCAGAGTTCACCTATAAACAATATTCAGTGGCACCACTTCATAGCATTATGTTTTGTTAGGTATTTATACTACTGTAATGAAAACTGCTTTAAAGATATTTATCATTAAAACTAAATTATCATAACAATTAACTGCATTACTTTTAGAATGGTATCTTTACATTCTCAGATAATTCAGATCTAAGAGAATTCTCTCATATTCTGAAGTTTGCCCTTTTTTTATTAGGCCACACCATAGCAGTCAGCCTAACGAAAGATATCTCTTCTAGCTTCAAATATTACCTCCTTCACCCGTGTCCTTACATCAAGACAGCCACAGCTATTCCCTACATGCAACATTCTTTGTATAATTTTTTCGATTTCAATTCAAGTGGTTTTTAAAAACTAGAATTAAAGGGTTCCAATGTCTTTCAAGGTCTTTCCCCCCCCCGAGAACCTGGCTACCTATCTCCGTAAAAAGCTTTAGAAGATAACATGTGATTTCAGCTGCAGTACGAATCCCACGCACGTTAGCCGGTAAGCCGCAGCCAGCGCGCACCCGTCGAGGGGCCGGTTCCGCTCCCGCAGGACGATGTCCCCGCTGCTTCCCCCTCGGCTGAGGCCTCCTCTGAGCCGTACGCGGAGCCGCCG